>NC_063057.1:11054340-11246840 GCF_018812025.1 Megalobrama amblycephala | reverse complement strand
ATCACATGACTACATGATTAATTTATTCCACAAACAAAAATAACTATTTTTGTTTGTGGAATAAATTAATCAAAGATTACAATGTCATGAGAATTTTTAATTGAAAATTTGTGTTTTGTGTGATGTCACATCTACACCTCTAGGTGTCAGTGTAAAGTCCAGGAACACTCAGAGAGATCAATATAAAAAGTAATTACGGGGTGCATCTTTAAGATTTGAACCATGAAGTAATTCCCAATAAATATACGAGCCAACTGGCCAGATTGTATTTACTCACCAAAGCCTTTTTTAACTCTCAGGAGGTGTTTGATGAGTGTTAATTTTGTGTTCTGTTTACACGTTATGAAAAGATAAATCTGTGGAGCATATAAATGCTGGAGAAATTCTTGAGTAGTTGAAGAAATGAAGAAAGCTATTGACTAGAAAACCCTTTATTATTGTTGAAAGAGTATAATTAAGAGGTCCAAAAATGGATTGTTTGGACAGAAGACTGTGATTTTCTTACAGAACAGCAAATAGAAAAGCTGTATATTGCCTGTAAATAATAAATGAGAATGTACACGGTAGTTCAATGAAGTGCCGGTGAAAGTTTTTGAGACAGCAGCCTGGATTTCTGCCAAGCAGACAGGGGCATGATCTGCCACGGGCCTTAGAATCTATATGTTAAGTAGTCTATTGATGAAGCACTTTACATGGGATCTAATGATAATGCCACTTTCGGGATTGCTGAGCTTTGTGTTAAGAATCAAAAGGTCAGGGGGCAGTGTTTTCTCTTTGTTGCTATCTACTTATTAAATGATCAGATGGTTATTCCTGTGGGACTCATCTTGTGGAGATCTTAATTTGAATGAACTGAATGTTTGTGGTGTTTATGGTTGGAGTATAAAGGTTAATTTTGTGGTGTCACTCTTCTAGTCACTCAGTTTCATGGATCCTTGACAGTGTTTTTGCATGCAAGGTAGTTTATGTGTGGTGGTGTTTATAATGATGAATTTGATCTGTGGTTCATGGTAATGTGGTCTCATGTAGCCTAAAAAGCACAAGGTTTGGTCCACATTGCAGAGCAGAATCTACAGTTTTGTATATTATTGATCTAGTTAACTTACTAATAAGTGCCTCAAACTGAACTCTAGATATCTTTTAAGGGTTTGATACCAGTAACCTGACAACTTTGCACATCTAGTCATTATTTGAGCCACAAAAGCACTCGCTTTATCAACCCACCTAGCAAGCACAACTTTGTTGTGCAAAGTCAGTCAGTAAGATTTGAGCTTGTCATATTGAAAAAGTGTTTTCCATTTTTGTGTGCATGGGAAGGTCTAAGGCGGGACTAAGCCAGAGACTATAGGTAATGTTCTGCCTGCCTTCTTGGTAAGACAGTACTCTTGAATTTCAGTTTAAACTTTGAAAATCCATGCCAGGAGTGATTATCCGCAAATTTTTAGACCTGTATTTGGCCGTGTGTAGATAAAGCAGACTCAAATCAAATTCCAGGTAAAACCTTTCATCTCAGCTGGTCATAATAGATTCTAGGATTGCAGGACTAGCCACACTTCCAAATGCATTGAGCAGACTGAAGTGGGATATTTCCTGTTTTTTGGGATGAAAATGTCAAACCTGGCCCTTAGGTAGAGGCAACCTTTGAGAAATTCGAATTTCAACTCCAGATAGATGTGGGATTTGTCTGAATGAAGTTTATGGGAATAGGCAAGTGACTGCACTTTTGACCTATGGTGAGGTGTAGTTCAAGAGTCACATCAACCTGAGGCAATTTACTTCCCATAACTTTCATTACTGCTTTTCCATACACCCTCATTTTTCTTATTGTGTCCATATGTACAATTTACTTTGCAGTGCTTTGAGAGCGATCGAGAGAGAGAGAACGCAGACATTAGCTTGGTCTTTCAGGATTTTTGAGCGGGCCCCGATCCAAGAGGGTTATGAAGCAGCGGAGAGGATAAACAAATATATTCCATTCACTAGGCACACACAGATGTCATCTGAAGCAGGAAGAAAGCTGTAGGTGCATGTAGAGCAGCTGGGCAGGTGGGGGTGGATGCAAAAGGTTGCTGAGCTGCAATCCTGACAGAGCATTTCACTTTGACCATGTCAGTCTTGAAGTTACACCATTGCTAACATGATATCTCTAGAAGCCACACTTGATCTGTGGCATTGTAAAGCTAAGCCAATTTTGGAAAAAAAATAAACACACTATTGGGATCATTGAAGTGTAAACCCTACACAAAAGGTTGACATACAAGAGAGCTGACTCATTATGACTCAAACATTAGTGCAGCACACCTAAATCAGGCAGTGAGATGAAAATCTGGGTCAGAGAAAATCAAAGGCCCCAGGATCCAGTGCTTTACCATTCCATCTGCTTACTGTGGATGCTGCAAAGACAGAAACACATCTCAGTTGCTCACCCTACACTGTACACTTCCATTTCACTAGTCATCTAGAAGAATGTGTCTTGAATATCCTGAAAGCCCACTCTCTGCTCCAGGCAATCACTAGCACTGTCTCCTTCCTCAAGTTTTGGGGAGTAACTAACTAAAAAGAGTGATGGTACTAATGCTGCGTTCCAGGCAGTTCTTTGAGCCCGTAAGTCAAGACTTCAAACCACGACTCACGACTTTGTAGCGTTCCAGGCAAGTCACGCCAAACTGCCTGAGCGCAAGGAATTGTGGCAATATACTTTCACAACATACTTATTGTTTCAGATACATAACATTGTAATACATAATCATGTGTGTATTATTTATCATTATTATCAATTTGATTGCAACGTTATATTGTCCTATAGTCTATTTCTCACCGTGTACCACTTGCATAAACATCGCATCCGTAGGGGCTGCCATTGTTGTTTCGTGGGCTATGTGACGTCAAGAGCGCAAAACTGGGAGTACATCGATCTAATACGAGTTCATGGGTGGGAAGTCATGGGTTTGACTGCCGTTCCAGTGCACTTTCACGTGTAGAAGGTTGGAAAAACACGGGTTACGGGTTGCCTGGAACCAGGCATAACTCTCAACTGTTTGATGGTTCTCGACTGTTTTGATCCCTGTGTAAATACACAAGGCACATTAAAAAGTCAGGAAACATACTTTTTGTGGTATAACCTATATTCTCTGCATGCAAAATATGCTGGAGAGATAAATGCTTGAATAAAAACATACACTTACCAACCACTTTATTAGGTACACCTGTTCAACTGCTTGTTAACGTAAATATCTAACCAGCCAATCACATGGCAGCAACTCAATGCATTTAGGCATGTAGACATGGTCAAGATAATCTGCTGAAGGTCAAACTGAGCATCAGAATGGAGAAGAAGGGTGATTTAAGTGACTTAGTGATTTATGTCAACATGGCATGGTTGTTGGTCTAAGTATTTCAGAAACTGCTGATCTACCGGGATTTTCACACACAACCATCTCTAGGGTTTACAGAGAATGGCCCAAAAAAGAGAAAATATGTAGTGAGCATCAGTTCTGTGGGTGGAAATGCCTTGTTGATGCCAGAGGTCAGAGGAGAATGACCAGAATGGTTCCAGCCGATAGAAAGGCAACAGTAACTCAAATAACCATTCGTTAAATCCGAGGTCTGCAGAAGAGCATCTCTGAATGCACAAAATGTCGAACCTTGAAGCAGATGAGCTAAAGCAGCAGAAGACACACCGGGTGCAACTCCTGTCAGCTAAGAACAGGAAACTGAGGCTACAATTTGCATGGGCTCACCAAAATTTGACTACAGAAGATTGGAAAAAAGTTGCCTGGTCTGATGAGTCTCGAATTCTGCTTTGACATTCAGATGGTAGGGCCAGAATTTTGCATAAACAACATGAAAGCATGGATCCATCCTGCCTTGTATCAATGGTTCAGGCTGCTGGTGGTGATGTAATGGTGTGGGGGGTATTTTCTTGGTGCACTATGGGCCCCTTAGTACCAATTGAACATCGTTTAAATGCCACAGCATACCTTAGTATAGTTGCTGACCATGTCCACCCCTTTATGTCCACAGATGGCTGCTTCTAGCAGGATAGCACACCGTGTCATAAAGCTCAAATCATCTCAAACTGGTTTCTTGAACATGACAATGAATTCACTGTACTCAAATGGCCTGACCTCACCAGATCTCAATCCAATAGAGCATCTCTGGGATGTGGTGGAATGGGAGATTTGCATCAAGGATGTGCAGCCGACAACTGCATGATGCTATTGTAACGGAGGCCAGCTAGTAGTCGCTGTGCAAGTAAACCTCTAGAGGTTGCAGCCTTTAGCCTCCTCGTTAGAGCATCCGACTCCTACGCCAGAGACCCAGGTTCAAGGCCCACACGGAGCGGGGCTAGTAGGACCTGGGTAGAGGGGTTACATTGGTGCCGTGACCCGGATGGGAGTGAGGTTTAGGGGGTGAGTGTAACGGAGGCCAGCTAGTAGTCGTTGTGCAAGTAAACCTCACTCCTCTAATCTCAAGAGATGCTCTAGCGACTGATGCTAGAGGTTGCAGCCTTTAGCCTCCTGTTAGAGCATCCGACTCCAGGTTCAAGGCCCGCATGGAGTGGGGCTAGTAGGACCTGGGTAGAGGGGTTACACTATCATGTCAATATGGACAAAAATCTCTGAGGAATGTTTCCAGCACCTTGTTGAATCTATGCCACTAAGAATTAAGGCAGTTCTGAAGACAAAAGGGAGTCCAACCTGGTACTAGCAAGGTGTACCTAAGTGGCCGGTGAGTGTATATACTGATTCAAGTCCCTGTGTAACATTTTTTTGTTCTTCTTAACAACATAATATACAGTTAATTGCTGCTATTTGCTACTATTATGTTTTATATACACTTTTCTAGATCACTTTTTAGAGGGCCTTCATAGGGTCTGAAAACACCTATGTTATCAAGTTGTTTTCACTGATTCAAATAAAATGTATTGGTCTACATGCAAATTCAGTTGGTCATATGACCCACACATGAATTAAGAGGAAATAAGGAGCAGCATTGGGTCAAGTCTTGTCAACATGTGTTCTCTGAGCACAGCATCTTCGCCCCTTAGTCCCACAGACAGTTTCTTGGCGTACTTCCTAAGTACTAATACATGCCTAACATCATGGGCTGCCTCTGCACAGTGTGCCATGCTGGTGTGCCAATATAATTGCAAAAATGCCAGCATGCTATTAAGAGAGAGTTAGCCGCGGTGTCCGAAATTAACTTTTTGCCACAATTGCCAAATAGTGGGTGAATTAAGAAAATGTACCACCTATAAATACATTTTTACACAAAAGTGTATTTTGAACCGTTTAATAGCCTCCTTGTGTATTTTCTTCCATCAGGAGCAATGCCTCAAAAATGCTCTTTACGGAGGAAACTCACTGGATTTAGAAACTGAGCTTAAATCTTATATTTCCAGAAAGCATGTGACCGCTGTCTGCATCTGCTAGGTACCTACAAGGGCAATTTAGAGTCATTCGAATTTGGTAGCCAGAGAGAAATGAGGCGATCTCTTAAAAATCTTTTTCAGCCATGTTGAAAAGAGCTTCAAGCCTAATGTGCTAAGCAAAGCACGCATATACACATTTTCCAATCGAGGCCCGTCGACCCACTGAGATCTTTAATTGATTGACTGGCTTGCAAATTTCCAGGGCAAGAGACTCGGGGAGGCCACTCGATCAATTCCTCTGCTCGGAGTCACGTTACTACAAGACTTGATGGCCAAGCTTGTCTCCTGGGAGGATCTGTCTCCAATTTTTCAGGGTCTGATTACTCTTTCAAGGAATGAGTATTCTTAAATATTCATGAAAATTAAAATTGTATTTAATAAAATATAATTTTTATCATTATTGTTATATTTAATTTTACTTGTAAAAAATATTTAAAGATTAATAAATTAAGTTTTTTATCATTACATTTTTTCCACTATTTTAATCCCTGTGTAAATAAACTTATGTACATTAAAAGGAACACCTTTTTTTGTATAATTGTATGCTAAATAATCACTTGTCCACAGAAAAAGTAGCACTTTCTTTATAATGTAAAAAATAGTAAAAAATCTGCTTGTGTTACTGTTATGATTGAAAAAAGCAACAAAATGGCAGAACAAACTACGTCACCGGTGTGTGTGCATGAGTGGCACTGAACGACACCCCGGATAACTAGTTTACTTGTCCAACAACAGTTTGTCCAGTGGGTTTATCCATGTTGTGTGGTTTAATTGGAGCATTAGCCTCCAAAAATCCTATAAGTTTACTGCAGAATGAGTAACGATGAGCAAGGATTACCCCAAGTAGTTTGGCATGCAAATGCAGAGGAATTAAGCATTTAAAAAAAATACATTTAATATTAATCTTTACATCTTATCGTTCAATGCCAACAAAAACCTCATGAGTGCAAGGTTGCATACACCTATTATACTGTAAGGTGTTACACATACAGACTGAATTATGCAAAGCAAAAAGCTGTTTGAGAGTCAATAAGTATGCATAAACCCACCCTGAGCCTTTTTGCCCCACTTCCTAGAGCTTGAAAGCTTGTGTTTCTTCCTTTTTGATCTGCTCCTTTCTCACTATTTTAGTGAAGCTGGGTCGGCCAGCCGTTTAATTAATGTGAACAGAACGTTACTCTCTCCATCCGTCTTTCTCTGCGTGCTTCGCGCCGACTTTGAGTGGTACGTTATCTTCCACTTTCCCAGAGCAAACCTCGTTGTTAATTAAAAGCTGCCAAGTCCTTCTTATGGTGCAGCCATTTGAAATGAAGCCTTTTCTGGGAACTACAGCCGTGCACTTTTCCCCCCTGAAGAGGACGAATAGATCCTCGGCACATCCATCTCTATCAGAGTGTGCGTGTTAGTCGCTGTAATGTAAAATAACAGCTTTAAAATGGCGGTAGGGCAAAACGCCCATAGATTATCTTTTGACTCATTTCTGGGTGAGTGGCAGCAGAAAAAATGGTGTCCGATAGCAATTAAAGCTTGAAGCACACTGAGCTGAATGTCACACGACGTGGTGAGACCATTGATATCAGTTTTCTGGCCGAACTAATTTGGGTTTATAACAAGCTAAGCTGGCCCTGAGCATAAAACAACTCAATAACAGTGAAAATCATCAATCGATACATGTGCAAACAAGATGAGTAAAATCCAATGCCAGTCGGTCTCTCCACAAAGCTAAGTCTTGGAAGCTAAAAGGGGGAAACAAGAAGAAATGCTATTTGTTTTAAATACGTCATAGCCAGGGGGCTTTGGCGGACAGCAGTGCCATACATTAATCAAGTTATTTCAGTCTCTGCGTCCCTGCTGACTGCCTGAGAGGAATAGCCTCGCACTAGTCTCTAAACAGGTATGGCAGATGCTGCTGGTGCATTTCACTACAATTCTCTCATTAGACGAGAAGTAATTTAATCTCAGTTATTAGCATCTTTAAACATAATGAAATGCAAGAAGCTTTATTGAAGAGAATAAACAGAAAGCTTTGCAGACTGTATATCAAATTAAATGGATGAAATGAAAACTACATCACCTTTTTTTCTTTTGTCAAATAAACTTAGATAATTAATGGTTCAGATAACAATATTTTGACTTTCTGTTGATTAAATCAGTCGCCTTCATTGTATTAACTCATTTTTAATCTCAGTGAAGTGGACATTTTAAGGCTACCAGGTAACTTACTTTTTTAAGTTAAACCAACAATTCTTTTTTACAGTGTAGTTACAGGAAAAAATCATTTTTAAAAATATCCAACTTTTGTCTTATTTTCTCACTATTTATTTGCATGATTTTAATACTATATTTGCTGAAGTTAATATTATTCCTGTGGTAAATTTCTTGGGCTCTGATAATATTTCAGCTTGAATATATAGCCTATATTAATGATTATATTTAATTCATTTTCTTATCTATGGCATTACTGTCTCTCAGAGTCATTTATATCAAAGTCCCTTTAAGACAAGTCATTTCACTCGGTGAGCTCGGCCATCTTTGAAACGCCTCTCGGGCATCCTGGGCATCATGCAGCTCCTATCTCTTTGAATGGGGAAACATCAAATTCTCCAAAACTGTTCGCCAACCTTATGATTAAATTTCATATTTGAAATCACCAATGAAATCTAACAACAACCGGCTCAAAAAATTTAGTTTCTAAACGCTCGAATCATGACAAAAAAAATGTATTTTTCAGGCTGGATCAAGCTAATGCGCATGCGCAGACCTAAATTCGCGTCTCACTGTTTCTATAGAAACCAGTGATTCTAACGGCCGCTGAAGTGACGTGATGACTTTACCAGTCGGCGATTGGCTCTTATTTAGAAGGCGGGACTTATTCCGCCATATTGCGCGTTACACTTTATCCCATTCAAAACAATACGAGTGACACGTCTTGTGTTATTCTATAGTCTTTGTTTATATTCAACCCCAATCATGGAAAACACCAAAGTTTAATATATTTGTCAAGATTTCTGCTTCTTTACAGCTGATTATGTGTCCTTAAACACAAATTAAAGGTGATAGAGAGGATTTTTTCGTCGACTGAGAATCCAAAGACTGTTACTGAGTTTTTGAAATGAGCGCATGCGTAAGAACAACCCCCCTCCTTCACAGCTCATTTCAAAGGAACGCCTCCCAAAACTCGTGCACGAGTATTGGAACACGAGTGTTTACCACCGGCATTCGCTGTGTCGTGTTAGTGGATTCGTTATGTCGGACTCGCCGCAGGTAACTCATAATCTGCAGTTGTTACTCCTGTCTCCTGACAAAAACATTGCATGCGGCGCCTGTGGAGTGTGGAAAGTTACTGGAGCGCGCAGCCGCGCTCGTCTCTCACAAGGAACGTCACGGCAGTGATTGACAAGCCAGAGGGCCAATCGTTTACGCGATGATCACGTAAACGATTGGCTGATGTTTTTAAGGCCCTACCTCGTGCACAGATGATGTATATTAATATTATTACTTTCAGTGCACCTAATAAATAGTCTTTTATCAGTTAGTAAAGACAGTTTCAAGTAATATTGCAAAAATGTATAAAACAAAACATCCTCTTTAGCACCTTTAATGACTAAAAATGTAAATTATATGTAAAATCTCCTTTTTTCTGTATGGAACATAGAAACTGATGATTTTGGCATCATTTGTCTCATTATAATTTTGATGGCAAATTCTTTTAATTCAGCATTTGAAAATGTACCTAACATGTCATATTGACCTCAGCAAGCATTAAATTCATAATTCCCATTTTATTTGTGCAAAGTTGTCATATGATGAGGTTAGAGGCCTTCAGCTTCAACAAATTCACAGTTTGAGATGAATTATGTTAATGCAAAGAAAGTCATATGATTTACTCATATTAATCTATTGACAGCCGTAGTTGTTACACATGCAGCAATATGCTCATGTTTTCTCACTTGGTCTTGGGCTTTCTGAGCAAGAAAGTGTAGGATAGCAGAAAGAAAAAATGATCCATAAATACAGCGACTTTGTAGGCTGGCACCATGGTGTGTGCCATCTTTATCCACAATCTGGTATGACTGCTTCCTTCCTGTATGTCACCTCACAGATGGGCGATTACTACGGTGCTGTCAGTCCATTTGTACACTGTAACTACTTCACGGATTACCATCTCACTGAAGGCAAAAGCTGCCTGCTTGTCAAATGAAAATACATTTGGCTGTGTGAATAGAAATTTGTGCTCTCACTAGCTATAGGTAGCAAATACTGCAGGGTATTGTGTAATGGTATGTTTCCAAGTTTGCATTATGTTTACATTTGTAGAGTTTTTGCATTTATTTTAACTTAAATGTTTCGTTTTCTGTGACATATTCTACATCGTTGTTGCAAATTCTGCCATCAAGACAAAGTGTTATCTAGCTGGCTAATATGGATGAGTTTTTTTGTTGAAAATGCTAACATGATTTGTTATAGTCTTGAAACCATCAGTAAGAATGTGTTGACAGGGTGAGTTAAAAAAAGCACAAAGTATGGCCCTGTTTACACCTAGTATTACGATGTGTTTTGGTCGATCGGATCACAAGTCGACGATGCTAAATACAGGTGTAAATGGGGTCGAAAACGTTGTCCACTTTTGACCACTTCCAGAGGTAGTCATTTCATAGTGTAAAAACTCATGTGGTCGAACAGCCACAAAAGACCGCCTACTCTCTGCCCTACTGACCTAATGCGTAAACATTATGGGAAGCGTGCTAACCAGACAGGATTTAAACTTTGTCAGCTAAAGACCCAAGTTTGGTTTGAAGATTACAAACATACCAAGCACAATGTTCTCTCACCATTCCTGATTTCAAACACGCACTCACCACCACGTTTAGTGTGGTCTTGCGGCTGTCAGAGTAGAAACGAAAGCTGATGCACATATGTTTTTCCACTGTCTCCATGCGCATTCATATGTAAATTGTGCAAGCTTATTTTATCAATTAGATCGAAAGATCTGAAAAAGCCCATACATTTACCCACCCATAGACCCTCCCCTCGAAGAAATCAGGACAGAAGTGGTTGAAAGTGGACAAATAATATGGAATCTTTTAAATGAACCTTCATGAAAATTCATGTGGTTTTATAATTTTTTTCCACAGACCCCTGGATGAAAACTCTAGAGGAAGACAGAAACTGTAATGACTGGCCCAGAGAGTGACTGAGCTGTCAATAGATGACGACAGTTGGAAACTAAGGTACAAAGCTTTCAAAAATTTGGAGAATGAGATGGAGGAACAATGCTTTCCTACTTTAGGTGCTTTTCTTATTAAAAAAAAAAAAAATGACAAAAAACAAAACATCCTCCTGTGAAGTTAATTATCTGTAATCATTCTGTCCCAGATCTATGAATTTGTATCCCACTGAAAAAGGAGACCATATTCTCTGCTCCTCTGTATCCGTCATGCGGTGTCAGATCTGTGCTCTTCCATAACACATCTTACACACTCCAGTGTACTTCAGCTCACAGCGCACACCACATTAACACACCCCTGTACCCGCTGTTAGGAGCAGGAATTCAATTACAGACCCGATGTGGAGATGGAGAAAAAGCTGCGACCGGCTGACTGAGACTCTCTCGATCACTTCATACTGGGCTCAAATTAATGAATCTCATTCCTGGGGAAACTCAAGAGGTGGAAAGAAGCATTAAACACTCAACTTTTTTTAGCAAGATCGGGAAAGTATGCAGCTCCTAATGACTGGAGTGCCGCCGGTGGCTGCCGACAGGATGTCGAATGTGGATTCTGTTTCGGTTGCTGTTGGAAACTATGCTAGGCTCAAGTAACCTAAAATCTATCAAGTCTGTTTTGCTCCTAGCGTAGGTCATTAACACCAGAGACCAACGGTAGAAAAGGAAATTAGACAAGGAATGTACAGGCTGCTTGACCCGTTCACATGAAAATGCGGGCTATGAGAGATTTAGAAGGCTTCAGCTCTCTGAATATGTTGTCTGACAACTAAACAAGGTTGTTTGCTGATCATGTCACAAAAAATAAGTTGAGGAGAACAAGTAACAAGGCACTTTTCCCAAAAAGCAGGTAACAAGTCACTGCTAACTTAAGTGAACATTTTAGTGAATTGTTTTTTTTGAGTTCCAACATTATGAAAGCTTGTTTCTGCCATGAAATAAAAAATAAAAAAGGTAATTGTGGCTTTTTATCTCACAATTCTGACTTTTTTCTCACAATTGCGAGTTTATATCTCACAATTCTGACTTTTTTCTCACAATTGCGAGTTTATATCTCACAATTCTGACTTTTTTTCTAAGAACTGCGAGATAAAATCACAATTGCGAGTTCAGAATTACATGATATATTCAAAATTGTGTGATTTAAAGTCATAATTGTGTGATATACTCAGAATTGCGAGTTATAAAGTCAGTATTGTGTGATATAAAGTCAGAATTGTGTGATATAGTCAGAATTGCGGGTTATAAAGTCAGTATTGTGTGATATAAAGTCAGAATTGTGAGTTTTAATGTCAGTATTGCATAATATAAAGTCAGAATTTATTGATATAAAGTCAGAATTGCAAGTTATATAATCTGAACTGTGAGTTATAATGTCAGAATTGCGTGATATAAACACAGAATTGCGAGTTATAATGTTAGAATTACGTGATATAAAGTCAGAATTGTGAGTTATAAACTTGCAATTGAATGTTTAAATGTCTAATTGTGAGGGAAAAAAGAATGGACTATATGCACAGAGATATCCTCCCTAAATAGCTTCAGTGTAGTTAGCTAGTTTTTGTTTCTAACTTCTAGCATAGCTAATTAAGTTTAGCTTGACTATAGTTCAACTATTAAATTAGGACACTTTCAAAGTCACTTCCCCAATGCTGGGAGCCAGATTTGTGTGCATCAGGTGGCCAATCAGATCACGTCCAGCTCCTCCTGGCAAAAGTGAAATGAGTTGAGGGGGAAAAAATCAATGGAATGTGTCCATCAGGGAGCATCATCCAAATTTTGATCAACTATGAAGTCTGTCCACCTCTTAATTGTGTCCCCTGATTCTTTAGTCTGAACCAATGTGACTTTAATAGCGTTAATCAGGTTTGTAATGTATCGTTAGCGGAGTGAGGGACCTTGTCTGGTTTGAAGCCCAATCGCTGATTGATTGAACAAAAAAAAACCAAATTGCTATCAACAATTGCCTATTACATGCAAAATTTATGCCACAAAACTCTTAATGGCCGTCCATAAATATTGTCCAGATTAGATAGGCAATTGTAATCTTTGATTGTTGATAATTATGAGCTTGGCACTCAGAGGGAGAGTTTGATCATAATACACGAGAGGTTTCCTAATGTGTTTGTGTTTTGAGTGCCTTTGCAAAATGCACTTGATGAAAGCAAAACACACAATCAGACCAAATTAGCCGAGCACTGGCAGTCTGTCGTTTCCGTTGGGCTCCACCTTAGGCCGAGCCTGTGAATTTTTGCAGATTGGATCCAAATTCATCCCATTGAAAACAGTCATTGGGCTGCTTTCCGATTTCATCTGTGCTTTGATTTTTCTGAGTTTCCGCCTACGCTTTCTCTAGATTAAATTGTCTGATTTTTCAAGCTTCCGAGAGCATTTTGTAAGCTGTAATTCTTGCTGTGAACCTCATTAACATTGTGCCTATCACCGGCTGCCCTTGTTAGTTTTTGTTACGTGTTCTTGAACTGCTTGGTATTATTAAAACTCTGAATATATATATTCTGCTGCCATTACAAGTGGTTGTGTGTCAGTGTTTATGTAAGTGAGTTTTTGCGCTCGTGTATATGCATGGAGAGCAGCAGAGGCATTATAGAGAGCCCAGGGGATAGGCAATTACCCAGAGGGCACCCTGCTGCAGCCAGTCTCTGAGCGATACAAGCAGACAGTTATCAGCTTCTCCCCTCACCACACCAACGGAGAGAGAACCGCCACTGTGGAAGCCTGCAAAACTTCACCCTCTCTTGAATTCTCTTGCATGACTCTCTCCTTTTTTCTCCCTGATTTCACAGGTAGATTTACAGCTGTCTCAGCAGAGGTCAAAGAGAAACGACATAAAAATCAGTTTCTATATCTGACGCTCCCAGCTGATCTTGTTGGCGGTGTAATGACAGAGTATATGTAGCTGCTGATTTATTGGCATAGTGCTGAGATTTTGTAGATGGTAATGGGGGAATTGTTTAATTACTAAAGCGGAGAGACAAAGACACTAGTAGACAGCAATTTTGTTATCAAATTACAACTAATTACAGTTATTTGTTTTTTGTGCACTTCTGATGTTGCTCTCAATATATATATATATATATATATATATATATATATATATATATATATATATATATATATATACAGTGGGTACGGAAAGTATTCAGACCCCCTTAAATTTTTCACTCTTTGTTATGTTGCAGCCATTTGCTAAAATAATTTAAGTTCATTTTTTTCCTCATTAATGTACACACAGCACCCCATATTGACAGAAAAACACAGAATTGTTGACATTTTTGCAGATTTATTAAAAAAGAAAAACTGAAATATCACATGGTCCTAAGTATTCAGACCCTTTGCTGTGACACTTATATATTTAACTCAGGTGCTGTCCATTTCTTCTGATCATCCTTGAGATGGTTCTACACCTTCATTTGAGTCCAGCTGTGTTTGATTATACTGATTGGACTTGATTAGGAAAGCCACACACCTGTCTATATAAGACCTTACAGCTCACAGTGCATGTCAGAGCAAATGAGAATCATGAGGTCAAAGGAACTGCCTGAAGAGCTCAGAGACAGTATTGTGGCAAGGCACAGATCTGGCCAAGGTTACAAAAAAATTTCTGCTACACTTAAGGTTCCTAAGAGCACAGTGGCCTCCATATTCCTTAAATGGAAGACTTTTGGGATGACCAGAACCCTTCCTAGAGCTGGCCGTCCGGCCAAACTAAGCTATCGGGGGAGAAGAGCCTTGGTGAGAGAGGTAAAGAAGAACCCAAAGATCACTGTGGCTGAGCTCCAGAGATGCAGTCGGGAGATGGGAGAAAGTTGTAGAAAGTCAACCATCACTGCAGCCCTCCACCAATCGGGGATTTATGGCAGAGTGGCCCGACGGAAGCCTCTCCTCAGTGCAAGACACATGAAAAACACCTGAAGGACTCCAAGATGGTGAGAAATAAGATTCTCTGGTCTGATGAGACCAAGATAGAACTGTTTGGCCTTAATTCTAAGCGGTATGTGTGGAGAAAACCAGGCACTGCTCATCACCTGTCCAATACAGTCCCAACAGTGAACCATGGTGGTGGCAGCATCATGCTGTGGGGGTGTTTTTCAGCTGCAGGGACAGGACGACTGGTTGCAATCGAGGGAAAGATGAATGCGGCCAAGTACAGGGATATCCTGGATGAAAACCTTCTCCAGAGTGCTCAGGACCTCAGACTGGGCCGAAGATTTACCTTCCAACAAGACAATGACACTAAGCACACAGCTAAAATAACGAAGGAGTGGCTTCACAACAACTCTGTGACTGATCTTGAATGGCCCAGCCAGAGCCCTGACTTAAACCCAATTGAGCATCTCTGGAGAGACCTAAAAATGGCTGTCCACCATTGTTTACCATCCAATCTGACAGAACTGGAGAGGATCTGCAAGGAGGAATGGCAGAGGATCCCCAAATCCAGGTGTGAAAAACTTGCATCTTTTCCAAAAAGACTCATGGCTGTATTAGATCAAAAGTGTGCTTCTACTAAATACTGAGCAAAGGGTCTGAATACTTGTGACCATGTGATATTTCAGTTTTTCTTTTTTAATAAATCTGCAAAAATGTCAACAATTCTGTGTTTTTCTGTCAATATGGGGTGCTGTGTGTACATTAATGAGGAAAAAAAAATGAACTTAAATGATTTTAGCAAATGGCTCATCAAAATTAACATGTCAAAATTAACATGTATATAGAAAATATTTAACGCAATTAACGCAGCATCTATTTTTTTCTGTCATCATTTGGCTACGCTACAGTATATGATCATGCTATAATTCATTCAAGTGCTATTAAAACATTCAAGCAAGATATGACAAAAAAAGAACTCAAATCTGTACTGGCGTGCTGTCTGTGAATCAGCTCTGTGAGCAAACACTCGAAACGTGCATACAGAATGCCTCTTCAGACAGTGCTTGAATGGACAAAAACACAAAATTATGTCAAAATTCCTGTTTTGTCGAGTATCATCATGAGCAGAGTCTTAAATGAGTTAAAAAGTAATAAATGAACGTAAAGAGTTGTGAGAAAAGAGGATGTGTATCAGATCCGCGTCATGTGCGTCAGTTTTTTAAAGGGACCTAATCTTGAGCCGGGGACACACTTAATGACGAGCTAAAACATTTTAAGACTGAGCTCAACACACAAAGACTGTCTCCTTCTACTGAAGCAGATTTAAATACTTACACACGTAATTTAAACACCAACTGAACCTAACTGGCTCTGACTCAGCACGTTTGGGCATGATCAGTCATAAGTATCAAATTACATTCATAATCGGCCTTACAATCGTTAAGTGTGTCCCCGGCTTTAAAGATCTTAAAAGAGAACCTAATAAACCAACTGCTGTCTCATTAATGTTAATCAAATAACAAAGGATTTATCTATATTTAATTTATAATTCATGCAGTGAAGACTGTGCAGTGTTTGATTACTTAATTCAATTTCTGTGTATTTCCTACTGTTTGACCAACCTTAAAATCTTAAAGCACTGTTTACAAGGTTACATGGGTCAAAAACAATGAAAACAATAGCTTTTTTGTGCTTTTTAGCAGGGGAGGTAAAAATCTGAAACGGCTGTTTGTTTGTTAATGTTAGTTAAAGGTGCCCTCGAATGAAAAACTGAATTTATCTTGCCATAGTTAAATAAGAGTTCAGTACATGGAAATGACATACAGTGAGTCTCAAACTCCATTGTTTCCTCCTTCTTATATAAATCTCATTTCTTTAAAAGACCTCTGAAGAACAGGCGAATCTCAACATAACACCGACTGTTACGTAACAGTCGGGGTGTACGCCCCCTAATATTTGCATATGCCAGCCCACGGTCCCAACATTATCATTATGAAAGGCATTAGACAAGGGCAAAACGTCTGGATCAACGTCTGAATCAACAGACTAGGTAAGCAAGCAAGAACAACAGCGAAAAATGTCAGATGGAGCAATAATAACTGACATGATCCATGATATCATGATATTTTTAGTGATATTTGTAAATTGTCTTTCTAAATGTTTCGTTAGCATGTTGCTAATGTACTGTTAAATGTGGTTAAAGTTACCATCGTTTCTTACTGTATTCACGGAGACAAGAGCCGTCACTATTTTCATTTTTAAACACTTGCAGTCTGTATAATTCATAAACACAACTTAATTCTTTATAAATCTCTCCAACAGTGTGTAATGTTTGCTTTAGCCACGCAGCATAGCCTAAAACTCATTCAAAATCAGAAGTAAACAATATAACAGTATACAATACTCACATAATCCGACGCATGCATGCCGCTTGCATGACGAACACTTTGTAAAGATCCATTTTGAGGGTTATATTAGCTGTGTAAACTTTGTTACGGCACTGTTTAAGGCAAGCGCGAGCTCTGTGGACGGAGAGCACGGGATTTAAAGGGGCCGCAGCATAAATCGGCGCGTTTATAATGATGCCCCAAAATAGGCAGTTAAAAAAATTTATAAAAAAAATCTATGGGGTATTTTGAGCTGAAACTTCACAGACACATTCAGGGGACACCTTAGACTTATATTACATCTTTTAAAAACATAATCTAGGGCACCTTTAATAAAAATACAGTTATTCACAGTTTGTTCATGTTAGTTCAAAGTGCATTACCTAATGTTAACAAATACAACTTTTGATTTTAATAATGCATTAGTAAATGTTGAAATTAACATTAACTAAGATTAATGAATGCTGTAGAAGTATTGTTCATTGTTATTTCATGTTAACTAAAGTAGTTAAATAATGAAACCTTATTGTAAAGTGTTACCAAAACTGTAATGTTAGGAAAAAAAAATTTGTAATGTTAGTAATTTCTGTAATGTTAGGTTACAATGAGCGATTAATTTTTAGATTCACTTTTTTTTAATCGATTGACAATGTGAATTGCATGTCTGATATTTGTAGTTAAAAGATAAAAGAGATCCTTTGGTTTATGTGATGTGCTTATAGCTGCAAACAGCAGTAATATCCCAAGGTGTTCACTGCAGGTTGACGGGCAGCCTTTAAATAAGCACTGATGAGGAGACTGCCGACCCCCTGAGACTTCAGTTTTGGGTGTGTGGATGTCACTGGTTGCCCTTCTCATGAACTTCGTTATCGTATATTCAATTATGTATCAGCTAGGGACCCGCAGAGCAAATGAGAAAGAGAGTGAGGGCACCATTTTCACTCATAATGAGGGAACAGGAAGGCTTGTGTGTATGTGTGCTGTACGTATGTGTGTGCAAACACAAATATTTTAGCAATAAAGCAAAAACACATTTTTTGCCAATCTATGGAAATGCATCACTTTGCATTCCAGTTACCTGGCAAAAGACAATGAGGTGTTTTTTTTTTTTCTGTAATGATGCTTTTAAGCTATTCAAATAATGTGTTGCTCATTGTAGGTAAAATATATTTAATTGTATCTATATTTTTAAACTACATTTTATATATTATATTTTTGGTGTGGTGCTTGCCTGTGCAAGCTCTCAACCACAATATGAATGTGTTATAGATGGGGTTTTGAAAAATCACTATCCCCAAGTATGAGCAACTCACTCCATTTGAAGATTTTAGTGTACAGTGGACAGATGGAGCAGGAGGTTTGCTCTCACAAGCTGAGGAGAAACGAGCACCTAGCAACAGCAGCATGACCGCCTGCTTACAGCCCAGCGAGTTAATGGCAGTTCCCTGAGGCGAGAGAGAATTCCATCTCCATTCTCCAAGTATTCTCGTTTTCCTCCTCCGTCTCTCCAGGTAAAAATGGAAACATGATGCTGTGCTCTTGATTTTTATTTAGTTCACACCTTTTACGATCCTCAAACCCTGCACAGACATCTATCCCTTTGCCGCATGCGTTGTGGTGTTATTTGTCATGCCAATATCGATCCTCTGCTGTTTTCTTGTTCTCTGCTTGTCAGTTTGCCCTCTGGACAGCAGACCTTTGGGAATGTGAAAAAAAAGGTTGATGTTCAGAGTTTCACATCCGTAAGTCCTCTGCTCATCTGAGTGGTCTGCTCATCGCCTGAGGCTTTCCATCTGACAAAGGTGTGCCGAGACATCAACTCCCCGCTGACGCCGTGTCTCCATGTTCCAGAAGTTTCATCACATATTTGTTGCTACACTCATTTCTCTGTCTGGACACACAGATATTTGTGCAGAACCAAGAAATTATTATGTAAGAGTCCTCCCAAAAATTGGTCACTATAGGCAATTATCATATATTAATTTTAAATCTTCAAAATGTTTGTAAAGGGTTTTGCATCAACAATTGCAGTATTAATATAATATAATATAATATAATATATATATATAATATAATATAATATAATATAATATAATATAATATAATATAATATAATATAATATAATATAATATAATATAATATAATATAATATAATATAATTCGTCAAACTCAAATATCTATAGGATTTTTTTTCCCAATATTTTGAAGTACTGTATTTCTGTTTATAGGTCTATATTGAGATTGTGCACTGTCTGAGGCATCTTTGTGTGCACGCATCAGATCTGTAAGTCAGCATGAGTACATTCGATTTGTTTACATCAGTATAAGTTTGAAAATCAAATTTCATTGGTATGAAATTTGCTATGAATATTCACAAAGTCGGAATGCTGCGCTTTAAAATGTTGCCAAACTTGTGCTGAGGGGAGGTGCGAGTGGTGAAGCGAGCAGAGAAAAACTGCATTTTTCATGGACAAAGGAAAGGTACTCGTCTCAGAAAACATACAAATAAAGATACTTTTAGATGTTTAATTGCTATCTGAAGCATTTGGATCACTAGACGAGGGCTTAACAAACTCATTTTTGCGAAAACCTCAAATTCGACCAAAATCGACATTTTTTACTTGTTTTGCCTGTAAAGGCCAGAACACACCAAGCCAACGCTGACAAACTAGTGGCGACGAAAGCAGACTGTGGGGTTGGCTCACGTTGGCAGCGTCTGTGTCCAAAGTTGCCCTGACACACCAAACCGACGCTAAACAGCCGACGGCCAAGTAGCACGTCAGTTCTGCGCCTGTGTGAGATGAAATGCCTTTCCGAACCAGCAGGCGGCAGTAGCTGAACAGCCAATCAGAATGATCAGATGGCCCGACGGACCGACGAGCTCCAACGCCGATTCAACATTTCGAATTGGCCGAAAAAAGCCGACGAGGACCAACTTCAGCCGACGGTGCGGAACACACTGAGAAAACTTAGTCGGCCGACGAAGAAAAACTGCCCGACGGCCGACCGTCGGCTTGGTGTGTTCCTGCCTTAACTCGTAATTAGCCTATATATAATATATTACATTTGTAATCTTACGTTAAATTCTATTTCAGAAGTCATAGCTACTTTTGAATGACCATCAATGGAGAAAAAAAGCTTTTTTTGCCCCAGATGGTGTCGTTATGGTCATGCTAACTAGCTAAACTTTGACCACTGTATAAAAGGTTTAACTGAATTCCCTTTAAATTCTCTTTAAATGCATATACCTTGATTTCAGACAGCACTGGAGAAGAATCTGGGTGCTTCATTTACATACTAGTGTTAGATTACACCACTACTGCAGTCAATCAATATAATTTCTCACACATTTCCGCTTTTCAAGCAGTCCGTTAGCAGTGTTGATAATGTCTAATACATGACACAGTCACTTTTGGCCTTGAAGGGTAGATATCAGAGGCTGACAACAACCTGAATTTTATGGCTTATTTAAGTTACAGTAGCAGAGAGGGTTTGAAACCGGATTCTCAGCGCACTATAGCTTTGCTTAGAAGATCAAAGCCCCTCTGATCCTTAATATGTAGCTATCAGGCGCTTGCTCGCATTTAAAGGGGGTACGTGGCGTGTTCTTGTCCACATTCTTCCATAAGGAAGCTTGAAATGCTAATGCTGCTATCGCTAATGCATCAAAAAGAAACGGAAGAAAGCTGGCTTTACTTATCCAGCTTCCTGGTGTTGATTACATGGGCCTTTTCAGACAGTGAGGAGAGAAGCTTAAATGCACCCAAGTGAATAGTAAAGACGGGTTTGTTGGCGAGCTTGCTCTCTGTTGATTCCTTTATGCTTTGACATGGGCCTAAAAGTCTATTGCAAATTCCAGGCCAAATATGGAATGCGGGATGTCATCTGAATTATTATAATGGCAAATGGCTAACATTATTTCAATCATGGCAACTCTCTGAAGATTTTTAGCATAGCAATGGATATGACAATGTTAATGTATTTGTTTCCGGGGGAATAGATCTGCTATGCTGCTGCTGAATTGCTGCTGCTGTAGATTATCGCTGTTGTTGTAGATTACTGCTGCTGTTGATTATTGCTGCTGCAGCAGAGCAAGTACAGCAACTTGCTACTGCCAATACATACGCCGATATGCTGCTGCGAGTAAGACATAGTGCTGCTGCACAAATAGCATATATCAATAACCCATAGTAGATATATCTAGGTGGAGCCGGGGAAGGTGAAGGGTTTTAGAGGAACTCTGAAGCACACTGCATTGAATTGAATGTAACCAACCAGCCATTTATATGTGTGAGCAACAAGCTCATTGGCTGCAAAAGTGACATGGACCAATCAGCTTGTGACAAGTAGTCAATGCTTTAATTATCATCAACTTGCGTTAAGGACCCATCAGCCTGCACCATGACTTTCAACCTAAAATGGCATCTGTCATTTTACTTCTCTAACATGATACATTTCCAAGTAAAAAAAGAAAGAAAAAAAAAGTAAGGCAGGATTTTATCCATTGGGAATTTATTGAATTGTGAAAAGTGGCCATTCCACACCAGAACTGAGTAAGTCCTGAATGCAAGTTTGCAGTAAGTTGTTGAGAAAACTAAATTTCGTCCCAGGAATCAGGTTATATTTTTATGACTCTCTTTTTATGGGAATCAAGATTGGGATGTAAAGGTTAAAGGTCAAGTTCACCTTATCAAAGTAATGCATATTACTGCCATTCAATTTATGGCATTAACAATAACCAGTATAGTTGGCGTCGATAGCCTCGTGGGCCCCCTCTTTCTCTCCCACTTCACTTCCTGTCTGCTTATATCCTATCATAATAAAGGCAAAAACAGAAAATAAATCTTTGAAGTGCCACTATTATGCCTTTTTTTAAGGTTCCTAATATTGTATTGGAAGTCTCCTACATGCAAGGTCAAAAAACATAATATACATTTAATTTCACCTGAGATTTCAGTCTTTTGTAAACGACTCGTTTGAAGCAGTTCAGAGAATCTGTCTCTCTAAACTCCTACACTGCTCTGATTGGTCAGATGGCCCAATCCTTTGTGATTGGTCTACTGCATGCACCGCGCCCATTGCCATAACTGAATGACAGCTATCAATTCGCAAGACATTGTATATACAATGTATGGACAGAAAAGATGGCATCGATTTTACCGTATCAATTCAAGCCCGAGTCCGATGATGAAATGTCTGAAGTGGTCGATCTACCAGAAACTGATTCGCAATAATGACTGGAATACGACGTTTCTCTATGGTAAGTGTCACCTTAGTTATGTATACGACGTGATAGCAGCATCACTGTTATACTTTATGTAGGTGCACCTGTGGGAACTTTATCAGAATGCCAAGCAAAGTTGAAAACCTCTAATATAAGATAAACATTTAGACCAGATGTGTACAGACTTTTTCGTCATAACTATTAACAAAGAAAAATGGCTATATCATTGTTTGACATTACAAGGGGTGTTTACTGTTTACAGAGAGAATACTTCAACTAGATAGTGTGGACTAGCATCTTAACGCCATTTTCACGCCACTAAACATGACGTGGAACAAAACGAACTCTGATTGGTTGCTTTACATGTCAGTCAAACGTCCTCTTGGGCGGTCCTTAGCCAATGAAAGCTGCGATAGAGTCCAGACCTTCTTCCGTCAGTCTGAAGGTCTGGTTACGCGAGACTAGCAGGAGACATACAGACTAGGGTGTGCGTTACACAACATAACATACAAAACTACAAATTTTGAACGATCGCTAGAAAATATAAACAGCAATTATTAATCATACTTAGAAGTTGAGATTCAGAGGAGCAAGCTGGCCAAATAAACTGGGCATTGATCCATATTTTAAGACCAAGCGTTTTGTGAATCCTGCGTTAAACTCCCAGAGGTTTGAGAAGTCATCAGTAAAATGATGGGAACACAACAAAAGATTGTACAGCTGTGGTATTGTTGAAAAAATGAATTTTCCCTGGCGTCTGCGCACACAATAAGTGGGCGGGCAATATGTTAATGTTTCGTTGTGACGTCACAACGAAACGGCTTGGGATTCATTTTACAAACAACTCGTTTAATTGACTCTGAGTCGACTCTTACTTTTGAGAGAAAATAACTTTATATACGGTGTACTTTCAGATTTAAAACTTTGCAGGATGTTTTCATTCACTTAGAGCTATGCTACACACTACATGAAAGGTCATTTTCAAAAATCCATAATTAAAAAAAACAATAACCAGTATGAAATTATTGCGCTAACTATTAGTAAGATTTTTAAAAAGCTGCATTAATACCTACAAAAGCAGCATAAAACAATGTATATATAGCTATTCGGATATTGTTTAACATTAACCAATTACCTACACAACCAACATGACTTCAGCCGAAATAGAAAATTGTTTGAGAGGAAGAGCAAGTTATTAGATTTTGATTAAAGATTACAAAGGAAAGCATTTTTGTTTTCCTTTGAATGACGTGAAATGATGAATACTGCACTATTAGACCAGGAACATGGGTTGAGAAAGTAAATAGGGTCAATTCTGATTTCCTGTTGACTTCAAAGTGAGAGCTGATAATTAGAAAACTCAAAGTTGTATGGATGCATTTATCAAGTGCCTTACTACAGCACCAGATGCTGCGGCGGCTGAAAGAGCGTGAAAATGTGCTTACAAAGTCAAAATGAAAGTAAATGAAGTATAAAGGAACGTTTAAACAGTGACACGGGTGAAAAAGATTTGAGCTCTATTTTGGCAACACAGCATATTAATTTGTCTGGGGCGATTTCCCACCTCACTTCATTTTAACACCTTTTGAGCATGCAGTGATACAATAACTTTAAAGAAGCAGTCGTGGATGGAGGGTGTTTTTATGAATGACTAATGTAGATTGTTCTGTTTCATTTCAGAGAAGGGATGAGTCATTATGGTTATTGGACAGCTAGTCAACTATTTAAGCAGCGTGTTGTGCTTTATCTAAGTAAAATCTTCTCATAGAAGATGATCTAAATTCATCCCCTATGCCGATACAAATGCATATTTTTTTTGACTACTGTGTTGTGACTTTTTAACATCAAGGTGTATTTTCACGTGCATTGCATTTATTAAAATAGATTTGGAAATTGTTATTGCATTACATCAAAAAGTACAATAATTCAATGTTTTTTTTCATTTAAATAAGCATTAAAGGCAACAAAACAAATACTATATGTATATATGTGACCCTGGCCCACAAAACCAGTCATAAGTCGCACGGGTATATTTGTAGCAATAGCCAACAATACATTGTACGGGTCAAAATTATCGATTTTTCTTTAATGCAAAAAATCATTCGGTATAAAGTAAAGATCATGTTCCATGAAGATATTTTGTAAATTTCCTACCATAAATATATCAAAAACTTATTTTTGTAAGTAATATGCGTTGCTAAGGACTTCATTTGGACAACTTTAAACGTGTTTTTCTCAGTATTTAGATTTTTTTTGCACCCTCACATTCCCAATTTTCAAATAGTTGTATCTCGGCCAAATATTGTCCTATCCTAACAAAACCATACATCAATGAAAAGCTCATTTATTCAGCTTTCAGATGATGCATAAATCTAAAATTGACCCTTATGACTGGTTTTGTGGTCCAGGGTCACATATGTATTTGTGTGTGTGTGTGTGTATATATATATTATGTATTTCATTAAATATATTTTGGTTATGAGAATTTTTTGTGGTAAAATGTACATTGTCATAAAAAAAAATGCACAAAAAGGCAAAAGTTGTAGTTAATAATCAGTTAATAGTGTCACCAAAAATCATAATGGGCTTAACATAGGCTTAATTTTCTTTAAGCAAAAACTTATCTTGTGTCTGTCTTGTAATTTTGAGGTAAAATATGACCCAGACATGTTTTTGACAGGTTTCATAAGATTCACCCACACAGTAAAACATAGTAGGCGACGTGTATCATCTTAAAAAAAGAAATGTTTGACAGTAGTTGGTGGTATGACTTCCCATTTCTGAGGTAATGCACTGATAGCGCAACAATCAAACTCATGTATTCAGGTAGATGTTTGGCCTTTCATGAGAAAAGTAAACACACATGCACATCTTTTTTTCTGTCTCACCAGGCTCATTCTGCAAATACCAAAGCAATTAGAAAGGAGGAAGGGGAAAAAAACAAATGCTTGCATCAGAGAGCAGAATAGCATTTGTCAGGTGTCTTCACGTTGCCACGACAACAGAAGCAAGAGAATTATTCCACACATCTTGACAGATGACGTCACTCAACCTTCTGCTTGTGCCTTATCTGTCGGCCTCAGCGAGGAAAGAAAAACAAACAACTGACTCCATCCGTCACTCACAGCGGTAAAACACCTTAACACGGCTCACGCGGTCCACGGGACGAGCTGAGACACCTCGTGTGCCCTTCATACGCTCGGCCCGAGAGGCAGAAGCAGCTGTGCGATTCCTCCGTGTGCCATAATTCTTACTTTGTCGACTTCCTGAAAGCTCTCATTCAACCCAGCAGCTGCGGTGGACGTGGTTCTCATTAGAATCGGCCTGCTCTCTCCCACAGAGCTTTTAACAAGCGTCTTGTCTTTCTCAGGCCTGAATGGATTGCTGATTGGTGTCATTGCACCATGAGCTGAACCCAAGTGAAGTCCAGCCCTTCTGATGAACCATTGATCAAAGAGAGGATGTGAGGAAGAGGGGGTGAGAAAGAGGAAGGGCGTCCACCAAGAGAAGGGAGAGCTTATACATCAGAGATCAGGTCTGGATTCCAGCTTTCGCTCAATCGACCCTATTTAGACTCATAGCCAATAACAGGAAGTAAAGACCGAGCAGTGCAAAAACACTTTCTTAATCAGTGTTTTTTTATCTGCGAATTCTTAAAACAAGATAAATTTACTGGAGAATTAAAACTGCGTAAGATATGAGGATGAGAAGTTTATTTGTCTTGCCCCATTGGCAAGTGGTTTTATATTGTTTTTAGCATAAATTCAACAAGATTTATTGAAGTTTGTGCTTAAAATAATTTGCCAGCAGGGTATGAAAAATACAATCAAGATTCTTTGAAAACAAACAAGAAGTATTATTCATAATCCTATTATTTTAAAGAGTTTTGCTTCTCAAGCACATTTGTCTTGTTTTAACGATGTTTTAAGGACATTTTTACTGGTAAATAAAATACTTAAGAAAATGAAGATGATGATTAATTGTGTGCACATAGAGATTAATTATAGTTGTCTGCATATTAAGTTAGAAAAAATACACAATTAACTCTATACTGACTTCTTAGTGTAAACGTACTAGTGTTTACTGTCATTCTGTTTGGTAGAGATGTTAAAAATAACAGTACTTCAAAACCCAGTCGATTCAAACATTTTTTCTACAGTATCTCTAATACCTGCAGCTTTCTATTATGTCTTTAAAGAGATATTTCACCCAAAAATGAACATTTTTACTCACCCTCAAGTTGTTCCAAACCTGTATGAGTTTCTTTCTTCTGCTGATCACAAAAGAAGATAAGTTGGTAATCATTTGCGCTTTTCCACGGATCCACGGCAGTAGAGGCGGCGCAACTATAACGATCCGTCTATAATCCCATCAACTTTGAAGCAGTACTAAACTGCAGTAGAAAAGCAAACTGAAAGTAAAGCGAGCCTAGCTATACCATGCTGTGCGAGCAGAGTTGTACCATGCAGTGGAAAAGCGCCAAAACAGTTGACGGTTGCCATTCACTTCCATAGTAGGAAAAAAATACTATGGAAGTCAACCGTCTGGATACCAACATTCTTTAAAATATCTTCTTTTGTGAAAAGAAGTGAGTAAATGCCTAGCCCTTTAATATTATTATCAAAAGAAAATATTGAGGGGAATATTTAACTTTAATCTTATTACTCACTGGTTACTTGAGTAATTAATTGAAACACTTGAAGCAATACTTACCTTTTTGGAAATACTCAAAGGTGACATTTGCTTTAATTTGTTAAATAAATCAGTCAATAAATAAATATTTTACTTTTTAAATAGAGGGTATGTTCAATAGCAAATTAGCTTTTGCTGTGGTTTTAAAATTGATAGAAGGATAAAAATTGATAAAAATGGTATCTTGACAACCCAACTGCTAAGTCACAAATCATATTCAAATGACCTATTTTGCATTGCCATTGGAAGTTTTATACATTTTAAATAGACAAAAATATTATTTGCATTTTCATTTTCATATTATTTATCTAAATGCATGAGATCAGCCTGGACTTTTTCCGGCTTTAAACTGCACCAAGGCTTTTCGCTGCTTTGGCATTGACCCTCTCATATTGAGTGAAGATCATCCGGTGTTTATCACACTCTCCCAAATTCAATGGCAAACTAATGAGCAACTGAATGGATCAATGTCTGTCTCACCATTTCAAATGCATTACTTGTCTTATGGCTCAGCTTACAAAGATTCCCTATGATTGATCTGCTCCAAAAAACAAAAACCATTTCCCACAGACAGCAAATCCAAAACTAGCAACACCACATGATTTGGGAGTGAAATAGCAGCAGAAAGTGTTTTGAAAAATTGAGCCGTTCTTGATGACTTGAACTCCAAATACTGTGAATGAGGAGGGAGTAAAACACAATCGTTTTGGTCATTCTTTTACCTCATTCCATCTTTCACTTCACTGCAGTGTGCAGTCCTTTGGTGGTGAAATCATCAGTACTCCATTTTCAGGAGACTAATCTGCGTGCCAGAATATAAATTGGGCTGCGAGAAGGAGGGAGACGAATCGAACGAGGGGGGAGGGGCGAGGGAAGACAGAGTGTCATTTCCTCTTGACTAACAGCCCTCGCCGTCTATTCTTTATCCCTCCACTTCTGCTTGTAATTGCACAAAGCAGCTGCATTCATCTGACTGGACATTTTACCAACAGTTCCACTGCAGTTCTCTCACATCTGTTCTCTGTCTTTCAGGTGCAGCATTACTACTGGTATTTTAATCAGCGTCTCGGCTGCCTCCAACCATCCTCCTCCACTTCCCTGTGCGGCAACCCCCACGCCTCCGCTTTGTTCACCTCGCAGGGCTGATTGTGAGAAGGAGACCTGTGCCAGGCTTCATCAGGGAGAACAGAAAGACAAACAACAGGGCTCACAATGAGTTGAGGTCGCAAAACATTCGGCGATATTAATTCTGCGGTGCGGTGCCACGTGAAACACCGACATTTATCAGTCCCGCGGAAATGCAGACGCGCTGTCAGCTGAATATTAGAAGCAGGGCTTGTGCTTTCTAGCATTCAGGGACAAATTATAACAGCCCTACAGCAGTGTGACAGGAAAATAATTATACGTTTTAATTAGGAAGAAGTATTCTGGTGGCTTATTTCCAGAGTGATTTCCAGGCATGGTTATAAAATTACAGATTTATCAATCTGTTTTCAAGTCAGCCTAAAATGATATTCGCAATTTTTTTTACATAATATGATATTAGCAGGTGAATTTGATGATTTTTTTTTTTTTTTTGGATTGTAAAAAGTTGGCATTATACAGCAGAATATTGCCAGATGTTTGGAGGATAGGGTTAAAATAAAAAATAGTGTCTTGACTTGACTTGACTTGACCTGAAGACGAAAGTTGTTTCAGAGGCATTATATAGCAGAATATATAATGATGAATTGCATAATAAGACCAGGACCATGGATTAAGAAAGTAAAAAAGGGTAAATTTTGATTTCATGCTGACTTTAATAGCATCTTAAATGGTTTTAAAATCATGTGATTTAATGTTTAGATAGAAGCGGTCTCATTTCGAAGGCCTGAGGTCACATTTGTCTGCCTCATATATGTCATTGAGGCTGCCTCATTTCAGTAAAGTAACCATGATATTCCAAAGTTATAAAGAAATTACAACTATTTTATAATGGTTACTTTTATGAAATTAGTCATCCTTTTTGCATGGAGCGCACTAATCAATCAATTAAAGATGCCATCGAACGTTTTTTTACAAGATGTAATACAAGTCTAAGGTGTCCCCTGAATGTGTCTGTGAAGTTTCAGCTCAAAATACCCCATAGATTTTTTTTTAGAACTGCCTATTTTGAGGCATAATTAAATATGCGCCGATTTAGGCTGTGGCTCCTTTAATTGCTCGCGCTCTCCGCCCCCTTCCGAGCTCTCGACTCTATTATTGCATAAACAAAGTTCACACAGCTAATATAACCCTCAAAATGGATCGTAAGTGTAAGTATGGTATTTATTTGGATGTTTACATTTGATTCTGAATGAGTTTGATAGTGCTCCGTGGCTAACGGCTAATGCTACACTGTTGGAGAGATTTATAAAGAATGAAGTTGTGTTTATGAATTATACAGACTGCAAGTGTTTAATAATGAAAATAACGATGGCTCTTGTCTCCGTGAATACAGTAAGAAACGATGGTAACTTTAACCACATTTAACAGTACATTAGCAACATGCTAACAAAACATTTAGAAAGACAATTTACAAATATCACTAAAAATATCATGGATCATGTCAGTTATTATTGCTCCATCTGCCATTTTTCGCTGTTGTCCTTGCTTGCTTACCTAGTCTGATGATTCAGCTGTGCACATCCAGACGTTAATAATGTGTAATGCCTCGATCATGGGCTGGCATATGCAAATATTGGGGGCGTACATATTAATGATCCCGACTGTTATGTAACAGTAGGTGTTATGTTGAGATTCGCCTGTTCTTCTGAGGTCTTTTAAACAAATGTGATTTACATAAGAAGGAGGAAACAATGGCGTTTGAGACTCACTGTATGTCATTTCCATGTACTGAACTCTTGTTATTCAACTATGCCGAGGTAAATTCAATTTTCAATTCGATGGCACCTTTAACATATTTTAAACAAATTAACTCCACTCCAATCATGTTTCAATAGGTTGCTTAGTTATTTTTGTATATTAACCTATTAAAAATGTGTTAAATAACAAAAGCATATTTATAAAATAACTTAACTTAGGGGGCGTTTACATGACACTGTTTTCAACTAAAAACGGAAAACTTTTTATGTGTTTTGGCCGTTCATTTACACAACAACAGCGTTTTGGAGGCCTGAAAATTTTGAAAAAGGGGTTTCAAATTGAAAGTTTTTGAAAATGATACTGTTATCATCTCTGTGTAAACTATACAAATGCAAATTTGTGAAAAAGCTGATATCATGCGTATGCATATTACTGTCTGTAGGCACATAGTTTTTCTTTAAAAAGTATCACCAATTAGCAACCTGTCATGAATAATACAGTGTTTTTAGTGGTTTTAACGAATTTGTGTGAAAGGGGATCGTTTTGACAACGTTGTTGTCTGTACGTGAAACTTTTCAAAAACACAATGGCTTTTCTGTTTTTAGTACATCGTTGTTGTGTAAGCGTACCCTTAAATTACTTTCTTGATGCATTGATGTCCATCAAGTTATTCTTAATATCCCCTTTTTTCTTATGTTTTTTCAACAAGTTAATAATTTTGTTGTCATTATAACATATATCAATCAATCTAGATGTGTATTTCATGTTACATTACTCCAAATGTTGCATTTTGTGATGTTAAAAATAGCCTCGAATAGTCTAAATATGCTTTAAAATGGCTCTATTCCTTTAACCGAAACACAGTAATAAACCCAAAAAAATGTCTAAGATTAGTGCACACACTCTACACAAAACTTCAGCAAAAGCACATGTTATTCATTGAAGAACCATGTGACATCTCCCCAGTCGAAGAGCTTTCATGGTGAGATGAAAATGTCGATATCAGCCGCTGTGGTAGCCAATGATCATATTAGCATAATTTCAAACAGCAGGGGAAAAGTGATATAACTCAAGCTGTTATCAAGCAGGGTGCTAATTTCAAGTCTGTCATATCTTAAATGCACAATTGTACGTCTTATTCGAACTAAGCGAGAAATATTCTCCCCGCACTAATGAGGGTGCTTTACACACTTTGAGGCCAAATCATAATCTGCTGGTAGTGGGCTGAGTCCAGGCACTCTGTCAAGTCACATTCCACTATACGGATATTTGTTGGAAATGAAAGCCATAACAGAAAATTAAAAGGGAGGTTATTGGATACCTCATTTATTTCAGCGTAGTTCCTCCGAAGATCTTGAATGCCTCCTGGCCTTTAAAATTACTGAACACTTTTCCCTTTCTCTACAATTTATTGAAAGTCACACCCAATTTCTGTGATATAATATGCCTTGGAATAAAATCATTGTAAGAGGAAATTCAAAGCAATAAAATCTCCTTTGCACAGTCTATTCCTTGTTCCCAGGAGATGTACCCAGCATCCCACCCCAACACCTGTGTATTTGATTAGTGTCAGCGCTCGAGTCCCAGTGCGGCTTACTGTTTGAACCGTGAAGGTGTGGCGCCTTCCTCCCGTGGCATCCAATTTAAACACTGAAAACAAGGAAGCCAGATCCTTTGAGAACTCAAGAACAATCCAATCCTTGTATTTGCTCTAGCTTGCTAACCAAGAATGGATTAGGAGGGCCTTTCTTTTAATAAGATGAGATTTAATGTCCAAATGTGCAAAATAAAGTCTCATTTGAGATCTAAAGGTCACACTGGCCCGGTCCATAATCCGTTTTTGCTGCTAACTGCATATGTATTGTGGTTTCTCCCATCTCTGTTCTCTCTCTTTCTCTCCCTGTTAGGTTTGCCTGTATTGATGGTGGAAGGTTGGATCCCACTCTCCTGTCGCTGTGATTGTGTTCTAGGTCTAAAATGTCTTCATCATCCCTGATGGGTGTCCCTCTGGGAGGTAGGGACAGATGGTGGACAATGAGATGGGTTGGCTGTTTCTGCATGATCTCACCCTCCTCTCACACTCTCACTCAGACTCAGACAGACTTTTTCAATTTTCCGCAAACTCCAGATGCCGCCATCTTTCGCATCATTTCCTATTTCTGGTCTCCCTTTCCATTGTGCAGGTTTGTCTTTCTACAAACTTCAAACATAAATCATTTCTTCTGTGCTGCAATATGTTGCTACAATGTGAAATCTTCAAGAATGATATCAGTGATAAAAGTAACATACTAGCGCAGTGCTAATCAATTCTTAAAGGTGAACTGTCATATCTACACAAATCACACACTTCCAGGGGTCCTGCAAAACCTGAGCAACGGCTATTGTGAGAATAAGAGTGCTATAGTCATTTTTTATACCAAGAATTTTTTTTCTACAAAAAATTACATTTTAGTCATTGAAAGTGCAAAATTGAACGAAATATTTAAACATTTTAAAACACATTTTTTATACTGACTAAAACTAATTTCAGTCACCAAAAACTACATTTTAGTTGACAAGAGAGTGCAAAATTATGCAAAACATTCAAACATTTCATATATTCATTTCACCATCAACATTTAAAGGGACAGTTCACCTAAAAATGAAAATTCTATCATCATTTACTCACCCTCATGTCGTTCCAAACCCGTGAGACTTTTGTTTATCTTCAGAACACAAATGAAGATCTTTTTGATGAAATCTGAGAGCTTTCTGTCCCTCCATAGACAGCTACGCAACTAAAACATTGATACTTCAAAAGGTTCATAAAGAGATCGTAAAACGAATCCATATGAATTGAGCGGTTTAGTCCAAATTTTCTGAAGAGACTCGATCGCTTTATATGATGAACAGATTTAATTTAGGCTCTTTAGAAAATTTGGACTAAACCGCTCAATTCATATGGATTCGTTTTACGATCTCTTTATGAACCTTTTGAAGCATCAAAGTGGTAGTTGTGTAGCTGTCTATGGAGGGACAGAAAGCTCTCAGATTTCATCAAAAAGATCTTCATTTGTGTTCTGAAAATGAACAAAAGTCTTATGGGTTTGGAACGACATGAGGGTGAGTAAACAACAACAGAACTAACCCTTTAACAAAATGATATTAAAACGTGCATTCGTTTTTCATTGTGTTTTAGTGCATTGTTATGGAAAGATTCACAATGTGACATTTTATATTAATAAAATTTTTTAAAATATATATTTACTTGAATTTAAAAAGTTTTTCTTGTCATATTTTCGGAAATAGATTAAAATGATCAACTAGATGTGCATTTTTTGTCTCGTCTTCGTTATTGCTGATAAAAAAAAAAAAAAAAAAACTGTCAACGACAAAATTAACTGGAATCATCCTTCGAATGGCTTACTTTTAGTTATCTTTGCTAATTAAGCTGGAGTCTGTGAAAAAAAATTTAATATAAATTCCCACCAAAAAATACAATAGCAAGCTTAAATGGAGCATGTTTCATTCCCAATGAATGACTTTTCCCCTCTTTAAGCCTTTAAGTTTTGACCCCTTATCTGTGCACTACTGTTTTGCTCTCTCATACATCATTCTATTCCTCCTTCTCTCTCCCAAGAGAGGATCCTGGGTAGAGACAGAGAATAAGCTTCCTCTGAGAGATGGGCAATGCCATTATGAGCGCAGTCAGCACATTTCATAAAACGATGTGCTTGCAACCCAGATAATGATATGAATAATCATAAAAAAGAAATGTAACGGTAGCATTCACACATTTATTTATAGAGACGCATGGCTATTGACTAATATTTACCAAACAAAGCACGCGCAGATAAAGAAACAGCTGTTTATCTGAGCAATACATGTTTTCAACTAAAAAAGTCAGCTAATGACAAATTGTTCTTCACTCTTCATTATATCTCAGACGCACAGGCAAACTGCTTCTTGCATCATCACCCGTCGCCCAAGGTGAATGGCAGAGATGGTGTAGAATAACACTGCATTATTCTATCAATGCAACCCCCACCCCAAATCAGCACGCAGTATGTGGCTGGCAGGTGCCCCAGAGAGTTAAATGAGCTTTTGCTGATGGTGCAATACACAATCGGCTGGTACTGCACACAGTCATAACACACAGCATTACAGGGGCACCTCTTCACCACAAAATCCCTGTTACATAATCGCACACACATATTAGGCACAGGTACCAGCAGAGGTGACACGATCCAAATAAGCAGAATTAAGCTTGTTTTTATTTTAGAGGGCATTTTGTGCTGTTACTTTCCCAAACACACGCACATTTGCAGACAGAGGTTAGCGTGTAACCGGAGAGTAAGCGAGTCTCAGCAACTCTGGGCCTATTGTTTTGGTGTAACTTGACTGAAGCACAGCCTACGGTGTTTGGGCTGACATAGTTTGAGGCACGGGATATATTTATAGACATCCTTGTGTGTGAGTGTGTGTGTGTAGCTATTAATATATTCATTACATATGCCTCTAACCATTGAGGAGTAAATTAACTTAGTTTGGTGGAAGATAATAAGTCCCAGAATGTGAGACTAGCCATAGGGCTTCACACCTTCATATGCAAGGGACTCGTCGCTCCAGCTAATACTCTCCTTTTTTTTTTTTTTTTACCTGTGCACATGAATGGGGCAGTATTGACTATAGTGTGGGCCTCCAGTTTAGAAGGCAGGCATCAATTTGTGTATGTCTAGAGTTTATGAAAATGTTTCAGCGTTTTAGTAAATATTGCACTGCAACCCAGACTTGCTATTGCACTAGATTTGCTATTCCTGAAGTAATATAAGTGCTTGCAGGATAGCAAAGAGTAGTGCTAAAGTTTCAAACTCTTAAGCTGCCACTTTATATTTGTTGGCTATGGATGGTCAAATAAATGCGTGACCACAATTCAGACTAATGTCACCATCACAGCTGTTGCATTTCGAATGTTGAATATTCAAATATATTTGATTCACTCAGTGTATGTCAATGGCAAATTTTAAAACTTCAGTTAAAATTTGTTTAAAAAAATAGAGATCAGCTGATATTGTTTTTTATGACCAATACAGATACAGATAGTTTCTAAAAGACAATTTATCAAGTGAACGATCACAATTTGCAAAACAAGTTTTTTTTATTTCTTTAAACAAAAATCATAATAACTAGGTAATTTTTAGAATTTAGTAGAATATATACATAATATAATCATATAATAACAACAATAATAGGTTCTTTGGGTCAACCGATAATTAATTAATCATTATTTTATGTAACAGACATTCATGCTTAAGTTGTTGCTGTTATTATTATTATTATATAATTGTTGATGTTGACTTATGAATGGCTGTTATGTAAAATGTTGATTGCTTAGGCTAATTATCAGTTGACCCCATAACTGAGCTATGTAGAAAACTGTGAATATATGCTAAAAATATTGGTGAAACATCCTATTGGTTTATCTTAAAAGATATGCTGTTTATAAATCAAAAATAGATAGCAGTATTCAGTAGTTTAAACAGTCTTTTAAGCGATGCAGGTTGAATTTATTTCTTAAAGGATTAGTTCATTTTCAAATGAAAATTACCCCAAGCTTTACTCACCCTCAAGCTGTCCTAGGTGTATATGACTGTTCTTTCTGATGAACACAATCGGAGATATATTAATAAATATCCTCTACTTATGACGAAAGTGTAAAACTCTCGCAGTTCAAAAAGCTTACGCTATGTCCTACGCCTTTCCTATTCAACTTACGGAAAAAGCTCAACTGATGCAAGGCCAGTTCAGTTTTTTTCGTAACTTGAATACGGAAGGCAGTCACCGGAAGCTAGATATTTTACTTCATAATTTGTTAAATATGGATATTTTTTTATATATATACAAATGCATCGCTTTGCTTCAGAAGGCCTTTATTAACCCCCCGGAGCCGTGTGGAGTACGTTTATGATGGATGGATGTGGATGGAGGCATTTTCTTCAGCTCATACTCGTTGGTCCCATTCACTGCCATTATAAAGCTCGGATGCGTCAGGATATTTATTAATATATCTCCGATTGTGTTCATCAGAAAGAAGAAAGTCATAAACACCATGGCTTGAGGGTGAGTAAAGCTTGGGTTAATTTGAAATTGAACTAATACTTTAAGTTATATTGTTTGGGTTTCAGAAAAAACCTTAATCAGAATTTACACTGCTACCTTGCAAACACTAAGAATATAAGATTGATATCACGTCTGCACTGATAGACACAAAACATCACTGTCCTACCTTTTCGAATGAGGTCCTCGATATCTTGATCAAATCCAAGCCGATGGCATTTGCTCCACAGCCCCATGTTGGTGGAGTTATACTGCCTGCTGCACTCATCGGCGGCGCTCATGGCGAACAGCTGCCGTCTGTTCCGCGCCAGCAGCAGCTTTTCCTCCCAGCGGTCCAGGCGCGAGCGGCTCGCCCGCAGAGGGAGGCTGTTGTTGGGGATGTAAATAAAGCCCGGGTCCTTCCGGCGGCTGGAGAAACTTCGGCACCTCTCTCGGTACCTCCGGGCGTCCGTCTCGTACCAGTGGTCGGAGCAGATAGCCACGGCCAGCATCCCGAGCGCGCAGAGGGACAGAGACAGACCGGCGTAGAGCAGCAACTTCCCAGCAGCCATGCTCGCGTTCGCTCAGAGCCGCGTCAGCACCACAACAGCTTGGAGAGCTCCTTGACGTGCACCCGCATCCCGCCGGGCACGCGGACAGAGAGAACTGATATCAGTCGGTGCAGTGGAATTTGTTTGTATTGAGGACCTCGAGCTGAAGCCCAACAGAAAATATAAGCCTTATTTAACGTCCATCCGTAGCCCTTCCCATTCCAGTGAATGAAACCATACGAGACGATTCAGTCCAGTCCTCGTTCACGCGAACCAAACCTTTCAAAATAAATAAATAAATAAAAATAACCAATGTTATAGCCTACTACATTACACCCTCTAGCCTACTTGAGCTTCGTATCAGTGGCGTTTCAGTCGAAACCTTATTAGCCTACGCAATATCCCAACATACCATTGCGTCACCTAAAGATTTCGAGCATCTATAGGTATGCTGCATATTAAAGACAGAATGCTATTCATTTTGGGGGGTCTGACCCGAGATTTGAATCCCCCAAAGGAAGACAGAAAATGTGTTTGTGTGTGGATATTCGAGTATCAGTTGCGTTTGAAAACGTTTCAGTAACCTCAAAAGTCAGATTACAAGTTTGTCAGAGCGCAAAATTTCATCTGTGGCCAAATAGATGCTAGAGAAATCGCGGTAACCATAGCAACGGTTATGCGCTTTCCTTTGCAATCATCTAAAAATGTCAAATACTGCCAGTTTAGTTGAGTATTTATCGTCATTATATATTAACATCACAAATACAGCTTAACAGAAAACGTAGGGGCCTAATTATTGTAGGCTTTGGCATAGCTAATTGTCGATTTGCTAAATGACAATATGCGCTGCTCTACCTATAAAATTCCTTTAAGAAGTCGAACATTGATGACCGAGTGCTTTTGATTCATTTAAAAAGAACCGAGTCACCGAGAACCGAATCGGACTGATCACGCTGTATGTTTCAATCAGGTTTCAATTCACTAAAAAGAACCAGCTCATTAAGGGTCATTAGTTCGGGAGTTGGACTATACGCTCGTGTTAGGCTACCTAATGTTTTTAATTCACTTAAAAATGAACCGAGTGATTCTCGCGCACAGGTCGCGCGCAGATTCGGTAAATACAGCGAATATTAGTAGCCTAATGCAGGAAACTGTCTGTCAGAGGCTGAAGATGAATTAACGACCTTAATTGTTTTAATTTTAATGACGTTAAATGCTGAAGGACCGTTAAAAGAACAGAATTGGATGAAAATGGTCCGGTTCCGGTAATGAAACCGGTTCTGAATAAGAACAGGTTTTCGGTTCCCAACCCTTCCCATCACATTTAGGCTACTGGCGCTGTGACAGACTATAGATTTTTTGCTTTTCCGGTTTATGTTATATATCTATTTCATAGAAATACACCATCGCAGTCAGATTCATTTTCTCATACATTCTCTCTGGAATATGTAGGCTAAGATGCATTGAACAAAACATTTATCACATTGCTGGCTGTTAAAGAGAAAATGTAGCCTATTAAGATGACTCGACATTAATCCAATTAAATAACTAAGCGTTATTTAAATCAAATTTATAGTAATTATGATCACAATAGTAGATCATTGCTGTAAAGGAATGTTTAAGAATAATAAGGTACAGCTATGCTCTTCTAGCATCCATTGCACGGGCCCCGTTTCTAAGACTGATAAAGTAAATTCAATTCTGCACTCACCCCAATTAAAGCTGACAAAACGGGTTCACTCCACTCCAATAATGCATCTCCAGCCCATTTTCCGTTTGCAGTCACTGTATGATACGCTGTACAGGATATGCACTGCCAAATAAATCCTATTTAACAGCGACACACATTTAAGCTATAAATGCTTTGCGCAGGACAAATATCAACCCGTTCAACGACGCCGCATCTCAAAAGCTTCACGTTTAAATGAGTGTATCGATATTAGAACATTTGGCGGATGGTGCATCCTCCTCGGACAATATGGTCCCAACATCCTCCGTGCATGTTGCCTCTGTCTGGGAAAAACAGCGGTGATGTCATGCTGTCAATATGAGATGTTCATTGTTTATTAAAGCGGCTTCTTAAAGGAGTCGCACTACTGCTCTTGGTTCCGTGTCGAACTGTAACTGGAGTTGCATTGCTGGCATTCTCTCTTAGATTTACACTTACTGAAGTAAACTAGTGTCTTTCATGAATAAATAATCAAAGGTTTTGCAGAATCTTTCATTTTGTCATTCTGCATCATCAGAGCTATAAAATGATACTACACCAGACCAAAAGCCTTCCATAAAGGTTTGTTATTTGAAACCACTATGCACTGTCCAGAACCAACAGCAGTCAGGTATATTGCTGAATAATGAATGAGAGTGGTGGCATCTGTGCAGGCAGTGGGGCCATTGTAAGCGTTTTCTGTTTTATTGTTGCCCACACAGCCTTCAGATATTGGGACTCATGTACTTGTGTGTAGGTATAGTTCACCCAAAAATTTAATTTCTACCATTAATTACTCACCCTGTCGTTCCACACCTGTAAGACCTTCGTTCATCTTCGGAACACAAATTAAGATATTTTTGATGAAATATGAGGGTTTCTGAACCACATACTGAAGCCACCTTTTGAAGTCCAGAAAGGTAGTAAAGACATCGTTAAAATAGTCCACGCAAAAACAAAACAACAATAATGACTTTATTCAACAAATTCGTCATACTGATATGCTATTTTCGTTGCAAAGCTTCAGTGTTTACATCCTGAGCCCACACTCAGACATAAACACTGAAGCGCTGCAACGAAAATAATGTAGCAGTATGACGGGACAGAAGAATTTGTTGAATAAAGTCGTTTTTTTTTGTTTTTTGCGTGCAAAAAGTATTCTCGTCGCTTTATGGTTGAACCACTGTAGTCTCGTCGACCGTTTTAACAATGTCTGTAGTACCTTTCTGGACCTCAAAGGGTGCAATGTCGTTGCTGACTATGTGTGGATCAGATACCCTATTTCATCAAAAATATCTTAATTTGTGTTCCGAAGACAAACGAAGGTCTTACGGGTTTGGAACGACATGAGGGTGAGTACTTAATGACAGAAATTTCATTTTTGGGTGAACTAACCCTTTAATATAACCTATATGAGCAAAGATGCCGTTATAATGGAACATCAACACTTAGCAGGCCATTTATTGTTATTATTAAATGTTTTAGATACACGGTTCACATTTGATATGCGATTTCTTGGTTATAATGTTTTGGTAACACTTTTCAATGTCTTACATTAATTGACAAACTAACAATGAAAAACATTCTAAAGCATTTCTTAATTTCAGTCTCAACATTTACTAATAAATTATTAAAATCAAATGTTGTATATGTTCATATTAGTTAATGGACTTGAAATAACCGGAACTAATAATGAACAGTTTGATAAGAATATTTATTAACAAATATAAATAAGTACTGAACAAATTTATTTCTCATTGTTAATGTTAATTAATGCATTAAAGGGTTAGTTCACCCAAAAATGAAAATAATGTCATTTATTACTCACCCTCATGTCATTCTACACCTGTAAGACCTTCATTCATCTTCGGAACACAAATTAAGATATTGTTGATGAAATCCAATGGCTCAATGAGGCCTCTATAGAGAGCAAAGCCATTCAAACTCCCAAGGTCCATAAAACACATTTAAAACGGTTCATGTGAGTTCAGTGGTTCTATCTTAATATTATAAAGCGATAAGAATACTTTTTGTGCGCCAAAACAAAAACAAACAAAATAACGTATTTTCAACAATATATATATGGGCCGATTTCAAAACACTGCTTCATGAAGCTTCTGAGCTTTATGAATCTTTTGTGTCGAATTAGTGATTCGGATCTCCTATCAAACGGCTAAACAGATCAAATCACGTGACTTTGGCGCTCCGATTCACTGATTCGATTCGTAAAGCTCCGAAGCAGTGTTTTGAACTCGGCCCATATAGACATTGTTGAAAAGTCTTTGTTTTTTTGGCACACAAAAAGTATTCTTTTCGCTTTATAATATTAAGACAGAACCACAGAACTCACATGAACTGTTTCATTAAGTACCTTTATGGACCTTGAGAGTTTGAATAGCTTTGCTCTTAATAGAGGCTTCACTGAGCCATCGGATTTCATCAACAATATCTTAATTTGTGTTCTGAAGATGAATGAAGGTCTTACAGGTATAGAACGACATGAGGGTGAGTATTAAATGACATTATTTTCATTTCTGGGTGAACTAACCCTTTAACTAATGGGACCTTATTTGCAATTTTACATGTTTCCTTACTAAAACAACATGCAATAAAGTTAACAATAGAGAATATATTATTATTTTGCATGACAAAAAAAATATATAGACTGTGAAACATAAAACTTGAGATGTTCTGTATTTAAAACTCAAGAATTTGTCCTTCTATGTAGAAGTGAACAGAATTTAGGAAAACTATTTAAGTGGATCTTTATGCCACGGTTGGCGATAGCTGCTATTGACAGATACTGAGTGTGACATAATTTGCAAAATGGGTCTGAAACTGCATAATATTGTCTTGCATCGGATTGACTATTATTACATATTCCAAGATGTCTTTTCTTTATTGAGTTCTGTCGCACTGTAATTGTCTCTGGAACAGTATGAATGACAGCTTGACAGCTAAATTTTAATTACATTTTAAGAGAGGCAAAGTTTGTTTGGAACTTATTTGCAGCTAACAGTGAAAACTGAACAATGTAATCTGAAAAATGCAGCCGATACACAAGGCAATTTGTCTTGTGCTATTTGAGGATGTGTTATCTTGTTCCTTTTTTGTCCCCAGAATTGTGTTAATAGATACATCCTCTGGAAGGAAAAGAAAAACGTGATTGTCATGCTAATCCAGAGAGCTGTCCATCAATTTATTTATTTATATCATATGTCTGTTTCAGTGCCTCTTTCTGTTTTAATGTCTTTAATGCATATATCGCCATCTAGTGAACAAAGATATCACAGCAAATCTATAGTGTATGTCACACAGCCCTTGGCTGGTAATAATAATTTTAAACAATTTTAAATAAATTTAAATAAAATAATAATTGTATTGTGCACAATACTTCACATAGTCTAATGATAATGGTTTTAGGTAGAAGAACTTGTACACATTTAATAAAGAAACTGTGTATCCCTTCTTGTTAAATTTAAATAAAAATAAAAGTTATTTTAAATGATAAAATGATTGCATAACATAATCATAAACTTTGATTATGTAAAGCAGTTACTAAGACAGAACTTTTATCTTGTCAAATATTCGCATACGGAATGAATACGCAGGCGTACAACTTCCTGTGATGCACAAAACCTTTTTTTTTTTTTTTTTTTTTTACAGTAAAGAGGCTACCAAAAAAGCTACTGTAACCCTGTTAAATGTAATATTTAGCTAAGTTAAGATTAAGTCACGAATCACTACACGAAATCTCATTTATTTTGTAATGAAATGTCGTCAATATCCAGGTCCTTTAAGGAGCAGTTTTTACAAATAAAAAAATCTGTAGCACCAATAAGTCATATTATTACAAAAAGGTCTTCTCATTAGCTTTGTAAATTTTAACCCGGGGGAAAATAGAGGCGAGTAAAATAAATTTTACTTGCTGTATTAAATGACATGTAACATATTACTGTTTTTAAGGACCTGAGAGACAGTAGGATAAGAGGAAGTGCTTGACCTGCTCCGCGCATGCGCATCTTTCATGTTCCCCAATGTGTGTTTGAGCGTATGAAGGTTGAACTGTCAACTAACCATAAACGAGTATTTAAAACTAGTTACTGAGTAGTCCAAATTGTTCAGTATCTAATGTCCACATGCCTTTATAATAAAGTCTATATTTTTGGACCTCAACCTGCTTCATTCGGGATTTTATTAAAGGGTAAGCAGACAACATTTGGATAAATTATCTTCCAGGTATCTACAAAACAACTACGGACTCATTAATAAATTTGTCTGTCTATCTATAATAATGCATGCGCGAGTCATTTAACTTATGCATTTATCTGTGTTTTCTCTGTCAGGTGAAGATGGCAGGTCTTTCTAACTATGCCCTGCGCATGGCCCGTCTGAGCGCCCGAATCTTTGGAGATGTGTCCCGTCACACAGACTCCAAGTCTATGAGAGTGGTAGGGTTTTTTAAAGAACCCCCTCTGGCCCAGAGAACAGAAGTGTATGACTGGTACCCCCCGCACAAGATTTACTATTCAATGACCCAGAAGCTCAGATATTTAGGGCTTTTCAGGTAGGCTCTGGCTTAAGATTATAGTGCACCTATGAACATATTATCTTTAAATTTTTGTAGATGACATTTTTCTGGTCTTGTTTTAGGGATGAGCATCAAGATTTCAAGGAGGAAATGAGGCGCTTGAGGAAACTACGGGGGAAAGGAAAACCTAAGAAGGGAGAAGGGAAGAGAGCCACAAAGAAGAAGTAGACCAACGCATTTCAGCTATTTATGAACGGACACTTAAGAAACTGATGAAGAAACTGAGCTAAATACCTGTATGGACAACAGGACAATGTTTATGACAGTGGCAACATTACATCAGCAGAGATTGTGGTGAAACAAAAAACAAACAAAACAAACATGATGTCTGTGATGGAAATTAAATATGAATTTTTGTACAATTTGCATCTTCATTTAGCCATATATATATATATATATATATATATATATATATGCTTTTTGTCAGTTTTCCAACTTGTAAAATCCTCAGATTACCTCACCAACACCTTTTATAGGTTTGTTTTTCTAAGACTACATTGAAAGAAAATAATTATTTAAAGGGATAGTTCACCCAAAAATGAAAATTCTATCATTTACTCACCCTCAAGTTGTTCCAAACCTGTATGAATTTCTTTCTTCTGCTGAATACAAAAGATGATGTTTTGAAGAATATGGGAACCAAACAGTATGGGGGAAATTCTTCAAAAAATCTTCCTTTGTGTTCAGCAGAAGAATGAAACTCATACAGGTTTAAAACAACCTGAGGGTAAGTAAATGATGACAGAATGTTCATATTTGGGTGAGCTATCCTTTTCTGAAAGGGATAATAAACCATTAGCGCACAAGCATGAAGTTTTTTTTATTCTTCTTCTTTGTTTTGTTACAGATGCATGTTAAAACGCCATTGCGTAGCATCACGAGAAGACAATTTTCATGGATTGTGGAATGTTATAAAGAAAGAAAAGCCAATTCATTGACTAAATACATAAAATAATTCCTATTCAGTTGTTACATTTGTGCCCACAAATCAATACGCCACATATTGTTATTGACCCATAATGGAAATTTTGCAGGACCATGTTAGAAATGGTGCATTTATGTAGCAACAACATTGATTGTGGATGACATGCCATTTTGTGAATCCGTCTATATTGGGTAATTTTTTTTTTATCCCCAATATGATAAAGATGATAAAATTGCATCTTTTAAAAAATAATCACATCTTTCTCCAAGAATAACAGGAACAAGAGGGTCATCAGTTCCTTAATCACTAATTCTGTCAAACAAATTAATACATTTAATTTATATAAAGGCTTACATTATACACAATGAACATTTGATGATACTGCATAAACAAAAACAAAACCGTAGCAACATTCGAATACTACAATAATTGAGAACGACAACATGCATCATAAATAACAATGAGAAAACAGTACTTTAAGTATTATTTTTGGATATTTGTAATTTACTCATGCAGTATCGAAACTAAATATACTTCCTATTCTGTACAGTTTCATATAGACCTCCAAAGTACATTTTTGCAGGTCATCATGACATATAACTTTTTGTCCATTTTACTAATCAAATTACTCTCCTGGCTGAACTTTTCAGCCAATAACATTAGTTTCAGTGTGAACTATATTTGGACACAACTATGGTCATACTTTTGGTTCTAGGGAACAGACATCTCAGTCACCACAACGCAGTCTTTGGCTTAAAATCTTTGACTTAAATATAGATAGATGATCTTGAATCAGTGTGTGAACATAGTTGGCGATGAGTCTATAAATGACTATAAAAACAACTGCAGCATTTAAGATTTTACAATTTCATCTGATGTGTCCTTACATTGTCAGGACATTGATCCTGAAGCAGCTGTATTTAGGTATTAATCAAACTTTTCATATGCATGTGAACATGGTCATTGAGAACTTGACTCTTGATATTGTCAGTGAATTAAAAAAAATACTACAAATGATTACTCAAGGAGAAAAACCTCAATATTTAATTTGATGCAGTTGTTATTTATTCTTTATATGAAATTCTGATAGCTAGTAAGGTAAATCAATTAGATTTTTATGACAGTGTAGCAGTCTACTTATATAAAATGTATATAAATATCAGCTGTCACTCTCTATCTCCCAATAATAGATGATATTTAAATGCTTAGTTTTATGAGCAAAGCTTTAGTTTTAAATGTGGGGGCAAAACATAATGTATTGCAATACAATCATGATTAAGAGAAACAAATTAATGTTTCTCAAACAGAATTGAACAACAGGTTTGATGATGCTGATATTAGAGATCTTAGACATTAGTGTATGAAATATGATACACTATGCTTTCTCAGTAACGTTACTTTGTACACGTCTGGCCAAATGACAAGTCATGTTAGATAAACTCTGTATATTCTTTATAGGTAATATACATAAATATTAAAGTTTACATGCAGAGCTTTTTGTTTAAAATTAGTTACTAGATGAAACAGCTGCAATTAAATGGTCTATTAGATAACCTACCGGTAACATAATTCAAGTAGAATGAAAGACATGGCAGAAACAAAACTGTGACTTACTTATTTTAGAATTTACACTTTAATATTAGAGCATTGTATCCCCATTTACCCCTCCACGGGTTTACATTTGGTGAATCTGTCTCCCCCTCCTGTCTCTGTTTCTTTCCTCTATTATTTTCCACTCAGTTTCTCGTGGTTTAAAATGGCGGCGTTGAGCAGCGCCGAGTCCCCACCGCCCGTCTTCAACGGAGACAGCATGAACCGCGATCCGGAGCGGGACCCGGGACTAGACGAGCTGGGCGCGGGGCTCGAATCCGCCTGTCCCGGAGGAGCGGCAAACCCCGAATGTCAACAGGACATTCCCGAGGAGGTACAATGGGGGAGTCAGGGTTGAAGGAGAGCTCGGCTGTTGAGCGGAGCTGGGCTGGATGGAGATGTTCAGGAAACACCGGCTGTAATACGGATCGTGGGGGGATGCAATGCATTGCAGGGGCGCGAGATGATGCACAAATATATAAGTCGACCAAATCTTATATCGTGCGCTTATGCATTTTCGCAAGGTGCATTTCCGAATGACGCCATTTATAATTCTCTCATTGCAGTTCTCTGAGCCAATGTTTATCAGAAGGCCTGTTCGTGTTTCATTGGCTTTATTTCCCCCCCAGACCCCGCTGCATCGCATGCATGCTACGTATCTCACCTTGGGATGCATCGTATTAATGGGAAACTACAGATGCAACGGGGAATATATTAACTGCTCGCGTGCATTGTTTTATCTCCTTTGTGTCACCAGCTGGCGCGTTCTGCGAGTCGAATGCATTTACATTTACATTTAAATCTGCAGTGATGTCATTGTGCTCGTGCATTGAGCCCTGCGAACGTTCTATATTCATTTTTTTTTTTATTGCATTGTGTTTCTTTCTTCTAAGCTGTCAACTGTCTGTCTGCACAAATCACCTATGCTGCTGCTGCTGCTGCTGTTGTAAAGGGGCCTTTGCTGTTAGATGTACACTGGGGTATTAGTGGGTACATTCTGCACCTTGCAGGAATATCCAGGTTAAGTTAGTAGCTGTGTTTAGAAACATGGTCCAAGCTGGTTATTAGCTGGTCGACCATCCACGATGTTCCAGAAACCACCTTAAGCTGGTATTATCAGCTGGTAGTTGGTTTGTTGGCTGTTTACAAACTAGATCCCAACTACAATGTTCCAAAAACAGTTTGACTAACTGGTAGCTGTTTTTTTTTTTTTTTTTTTGGAACATTTCAGCTGGTTTCTGTCTTCTCAAGCAATCAAGAAACCATCTACTTTGCTTCAAAACAGTGCTACCAACTTGAGATGGATTTACCAGCAGGGCATCCTTTCATTCTGTTTAATCTGGAAAGTAAAAAAAAAAGTTTACACCGTCATGGAACAGGTCACAAACCTGGTTATTCAGGAAACAGCTTATCTATTTTGCTGGCAGACTAGTTGGATTAAAGGGAAGCTTGTGTAAGTTATCATTATAGGAGTGCTTAATGGTAATTAGATTAATTTTACTGCTGGGTTATACTATCTGATTATACATGGGTCTTGCTGTTTTATAAAAGTAGCTATATATTTACTTTGATTTTACTCATACTTTTGAGCGCTGAATTCACTCTTAAGTTGAACAGTGGAGCATGATTTCATCTGATTGAACCGTCCATAAACCTAGTTACCAGTTTTATTGATGGTCAGTGGCATAAGCACGTAGTGTACACCATATGTCTTCCCAATCCCAATAATTAGATGGGTTATGCTGTGGCATTTTCTAAAAACTTTTGACCTAGAATCTGTTTTCAGCATGAATGTTGAAGGAATAATTTGCCCAAAAATGTGAATGATAAAATCTTCAATGGACTATTAACTGTCACAAGTGGTTCGAATTGAACTTGAGAAATAGATCAATCATTAATTTATGAATTATTCAAATAAATAATTTCAGTGAGTAACGATTTCATTTTCTGTCTGTTCTTTATACAGGGCTATTGTATGGATTTAGAAGCCTTGGAATATAATATGGTCTTTGCGTACATTTAGAAATTATAGTTCCCTTCTATTAAATTTTATGGGGAATAAAACCAGAGTACGGTCTTTAAAAAATCTGCTTCTGTGTACTACAGAAGAAAGAAATTAACACAGGTTTGAAACGACATGAGGATGAGTAAATAATGAAAGAATTTTCATTTTTGGGTGAACTTTCCCTTTGTAGAGGAGCTATGGATGCTTGCAAGTATTTCACATGTATTGAGCTATTTTAAACTGTCTTGGTTATGTTGCATCATGTTGGAAACACGGAGTATATTACCACATGGGGTTTGCTGCTTTAAAAGAAAGGCTTGTAACAAATGTCTGTTTAAGAAGCTGTCAGCAATCTTTGTCTGTCAGGAGTTTATACTGGCAAGACTTCTGAGAAAGTCCCTTGTCACAGGTGCCTTTTAGCCATTTCTTGCACTAATTTGACTAGTAGAGCCAGTTTATCTGCACAGTTGATTAGGAATCAAGTGGCAGCTTGACTAGGAATGCAGGATTTTTAATCAGAACTAAAGTTATTTCAAGAGGCATTCCAAGTTTCTTGACAGTCTGCTGGAAAATTGTTTCTCCAAATGGTGATCATAATAAAGTTTACTTGTAAAGCTTTGTACACTGTCAGATTGTGTTCACTTGGCCGGGACGTTTTCCAGCGAACTTGGAGTATTTTATGATGCTGCTTGTATTTCTTGGCAAATTTGAAAAATGTTTATTGGTTTTTTGGAACAGAACTTTGCTTTGATGTTTCCTTGAGCAAATGCTTGCAACCCATTGCAAAATAGGCTATAATTTTGTAGTACTTTGAATTACGAGAGAAACGCTTATAAAGTTGGATATAGTAGTACTTTTTTTTTATTTCAAATTGCAGTTTATTCCATGAACTTATGCGTGAAAAATTTGGAATATTGTAGAATATAAAGCACCTTTCCATCCCATGTGATGAAATCGTCACTTCCTGGGAAATTAGCGCAAAATACAGTATATCTGTAATAACTAGAAGTTGGTGCAATCCGGGAAGCCACTGTGGCTTTTTTTCCCCGTACACCTTAAATTACTTGAGCCTCAGAGTGCACAGGCGAAACGCAATAAATGCTGTCAGGTATCTTGCATTTGGAGGTGGATGCCTGGTGTTTGGGAACGCAATCATGTGAGAAAATTCTGGGAGGTCATTATAGCCAACCATTTTTTTATGACAAACTTTGGCTCAGTCATTTCAGAGTTATCCAACATTAGAGTTTTTTGTGCACATTTTTAGAATTTATGCGCGTGTAGTGTTTTCATCCAGTGCTTTTTTTTTCCCTGCAATATCCCAAAATTCTCATAAAAATAGGTGGATTGGAAACAAAGCTAATCATGACCTTATGCACATCAATTGTTCTAAAAATGTGCTATAATTAAAATTAATTAAAATGTATAAAATGTATAAAAATTAATTAAAATGTATAAAATCTTCAACAACTAAAAATTTTAGATTATCCATCTCCTGTCAAAAAGTGTCACGAAACAGAATTGGGAAAAAAAAGAAGGGGGGAAGAAAGAAAAAAAAAAAAAACGGGTTTCCTGAAGATCTCCCCTGCTTCCTTAGGTTTGAAAAAAAGATAGCCCCGCCCTCAAATGCACACCATTGGTTGAGCCAGTGTTGTTTTGTCAGGTTGTTTGTGATGCTCAGAGTAAAGGCATGTTCACACAAAGGATGCTAACGATAAAGATATAGCTTTAAAAATCATTCTAAAGAATAGCAGTCCACACCACAAATATAATGATAACTTCAGATAAACAATATTGTTGGAATCACTTCCAGAACAATTTTTTTTTTCTAGCTAATCAACGATAAAAACATTGACAACCAATCAGAATCGATCCTGCAGCACACGCTTATCATAAACCGAAATCGTGCGTTGGTGTGGATGCTAATATAGTTACCGTTCTTTGGGTGAACTGGCATTTAGATAGTGCCATCATGTTGTGCAGTGCAGTGTTCATGCTTTTTGGGAAAATAAAACTATAAACGGCATTAAATTGTCTCAGCAAATTAAGTTAAGGACTGGACAAAGCATTTAACAAAATGTAATACACTCTTCAGTTGAAGCAAGCTGATGCTTTTTGAAGCTGTTTCTTTGCTAGAGCTCACTTACTTCACACCTCAGACTTAATTAATATTGCACATTTTCTGTGGGCAGGGCCAGAGACAGCCATCGAGTGTCAGTTTTTACAGCTTAGTGAAGACAAGCAAGTGATTCTGTGTTTATTAGATTTAGCACAGTTGTAAGGGTCTTCATTCAAAGGCATCAGCTCAAACACTTGGCCAATCAGTAGAACCTGCTCATAAAAAGGAAGCTGGGAAATTCTGGTTTGATAACTGTCGTTTTCTTTGCAGATATGGAACATCAAACAGATGATTAAGTTAACGCAGGAGCACCTAGAAGCCCTTTTAGATAAGTTTGGAGGAGAACACAATCCGCCATCTATATACCTGGAGGTGAGTTGGCCTGACAAAGAGTTGCTGTCATGGGTGTGATGTGAAAGTTTTGATGTTCATTTGATGTTGATTTTGATGTTCTAAATGAAGAATATAATAAATGAAGTGATATTTTGATACCATCTTCTTTAGTTAACTTTTGGGCTTTGTTCTAAACTCTAGTGAGCTGTCTAAATAGGCAGCATTTTAAAGCAGAACTTTCTAAGTCCTTAAGATGGTTAATTGACTTGTAGTGGTGTGTTTGAGGCGTGCACTAACCCCCTCTGGCACGTCTACGCCAGAAAACAGCACTTGCAAGTTCAGCTGCGCCGACCCGACACAATCTCGCCTCATGTTCACGTTCATGCGAGAGTGACAAAATGCTTTACGGTAATTCAAAAACAATGTATATATTATGACTTTATAAGACAATTTCGAAAATTACCCACCTCCATCAAGATTTCTTGTACTGTATTTGCAAAATTACTGCGATGGTGAGCGTTGTAGTCGTTGTAGTTCAGAGCTGCGTTTGGAGTATTTACGACAGTGTGATTCACTGAAGGAACCTGTAGGGGGAGCTTCGCAAATCTTACTGTGTTCCACTTTAAGGCTTGTCTGGCTATCACCAGACCAAGCTCAATTTAAAATTGAACATTGGTCTGGGGAGTTTGCTATGTATTTCCTACTGCACAAGAGGCGTGATCAACGAGCATTATTCACGCAATTGGATAGTCCTTCAACCAATCAGATCAACGATCCGGGTAACGTACTTTGCAGAGCGATATTTTCAGAAGCAGCAATGGCATCGAGCGATTTTTGCAGGTTGTGCAAAAAAACCATGAAAGCGAGTGGTATTTACACCCAGTCGAGCGATTTGTTTGCTAAACTAAAGAAGTCATTTAGCATCATTGAGAGGTTAAAAGGAATTGGATTGACGGTCATGCGAGAGACGTCATCGTGTTATAACCGCCCAGAGCCGTAGAAAGAGCTCTGTACCGCTAATAGCGAGCAAGGTGGATAAGCCAGTCTGTGATTGGTTCCCGCAAAAGTGTAACAGATGCAGCAGAAATGAATGTACGGGTTTCCAGACCGAGTTGCCGGGCGAAATCAAATCGCCGGCAGATCAGGCTGGGTTTACACGGTCTACTTTAAGGCATCATAGGCAACACAAAGGCTGTTTTAAAAGTTAAGCATCTTTAAGATGTCTTGTTTGGTCAAAGTGTACATCCCATAATGCACTGCAACAAGCCAAGAGCAGAAATCCATGCAAGTTGGTGGACAGAAATGATCTGAAATATAATTCAATAGTTATAAAAAATAAAATAAAAAATTTCCCTAATATTTACTTTTTATGCTTATTAGAGTACTTAGCTTAGCAACATTCTAGCGGAAAACTCTTCTATGAAACGATAGTTGTTGCCTACATAAAACATCGTCACACCATGACAGTTAAGATGCTGCTTGGATGGGTATCTGCCTGTCTAGGGATTTTGGCAAATAATTCAAATTTCTGAATGAATTCAAAGGAGGAAAAGAACTGATGAAGTATTTTGTTGAAGCTGTAAAATTACCCCTCTTGTGTATGCAATAACAGCTAATGCGTAACCTCAGATCTTTATCCTCCAACAGGTGCAAAACATGAGCATTTATGCGAAACGTTCATAAAGTCTTAATGATTTATTTCCTCCACGCCACAGGCCTATGAGGAGTACACTAGTAAGCTGGATGCATTACAGCAACGGGAACAGCAGCTTTTGGAGGCCATTGGAAACGGAACAGAGTTCTGCTCCTCGCCGACACCCACCCTGCTGGATGTGAAGGGACCGGGTGCCCAAAGTGCTCCCATTGCCCCAAACACCTTGGCTGTCCTGCAGACCCCCACTGACGCAACACGAGGGAATCCCCGTTCCCCCCAGAAACCCATCGTAAGGGTTTTCCTGCCCAACAAACAGAGGACGGTGGTGAGTTGTTGCTGGATATTGTTTGTTGCTGAATACTTGGTACTGTTTTGCTATATTAGGGGTGTAAAACAATACCCTCATGTCACGATTCGATACATATCAAGATACAATATTATTACGATACTCCAAGACATGGTAAAAGGTTAAAAAAAAAATTATTGTTGATATTTTGGGTATTACATTGGGGGTGGAAATGAATAGGCTTGGACTTGGTGCTGGTAACCCAATGCACAGGACAGTGGTGACACCAGAATAAAAATATTCATGACTCTGTAGCTGAAAATACAGAATTATTTTAGATGAATATGCTTGCACTCTGTCACTGACTAGATATATTTAAAATAATGTAGGCCACTTTTAACTGATAAGACATTTGGCATTATCAGAACCCACAAATACCCCCATTACATTTTTACACATTATATCCGCTATATATATATATATATATATATAATTTTTTTTTTTAACTTTTAATTGATTCACATGCCCAGTAAAAACCTAAAAGGACAAAAAATTGCCATTATTTCCTCTTGTTGTCTAAAACTTGTATTTTTCCCCCCTGTAGAATATAAAAGGAGATATTTTGCAGAATGTCCAGGCTTCTCTCTTTCATACAAAACTAAAAAAGTAGGAAGGAAAAAAGTACCATAAAAATAGTCCGTACAACTATATAAATACTATAATAGTATGTAAACAATACTAATATAATAGTGGCGATTTGAGAAGTTCTGTCATGAATGGAGATGGTAGAATATTTTGACAATATTTCACATTAAGGTTTCAGGCAGGGCTTTAAAAAGAGGTTTTTGAAAGGAATTTCCACTCCAACCAGATTGTAGAGCGGTGGGAGTCCATGGGAAATGAGCGAATATAGGTGACCCCCTTTATTTTGATTATCTGCTCAGCTTGTCTCTGTTGGTTTAGCAAAGGGAAGCGGCCATATGAATAGGAGCCAAGAAATCAAACGTGCCCAGATGTAACCACACAGTCTCACTGTACGGAGATGAAAGTTACTTGAGTAAGTGGTTTATGTATGTGTTTCAGGTTCCAGCTCGTTGTGGGATGACTGTGAGAGACTCCTTAAAGAAGGCTCTGATGATGCGAGGCCTGATCCCAGAATGCTGTGCGGTCTACAGAGTTCAGGATGGGTAATAACTGTTTTAATCATCACAAGTGCAAAAAAAAAAAATATTGTCACAATGGCAACCATACTTCACATTTAATGTCTGTGCCCCTCACATTAGGGAGAAAAAGCCTATTGGCTGGGACACAGACATTTCCTGGTTGACGGGGGAGGAGCTCCATGTTGAGGTTTTAGAGAATGTGCCACTGACGACCCATAATTTTGTGAGTATGATGAAAGTGACCACAAGCTATGGCTTAAAATAGATCTGAAATGACAAAGAGGAAGTTAGAGCCAACTGTTGACATGTTTTAGGAGTGGTCATTTCAATTCTTGATTTTACTTTTCTTAAGTGTCTTAAAGACACACTGACCTCTTTCTCATCCACCTTGACTGTAATATATTGTGCTTTGGAAACATCCAGATTCTTCGTAATAACTCAGAGCATTATTTCTATGACTAAACAGGTGCGAAAGACCTTCTTCACGCTGGCATTCTGTGACTTTTGCCGGAAGTTGTTGTTTCAAGGCTTCCGCTGCCAGACGTGCGGCTACAAGTTCCACCAGCGCTGCAGCACAGAGGTCCCGCTCATGTGTGTCAACTATGATCAGCTGGAGTGAGTGCTCATGGGAATTTTTTCACTTCTGCATTATCCATTAAAGGGTGAAAATTGATCCACACATAATACACAGTGAAATAAAACATGTACATAATATTTAAATTAAATAATAAAACAATGTTTTTGCCTAAGTTTATTTCTTCTATATTTTTATTCGCTGTATTTGGAATATTTTGCATCTTATGTATAGTTTTGTGCTGTGGGTAATTAATTATGCATAATATGTTTGTACTGTTCTAATTAATATGTATATTTTTGTTCAGTTTACTGCTGGCATCAAAATTTCTGGTGCACCACCCTATTACCCAGGAGGAGGCGTCATCAGAGGGCACGACACCCATTTCAGAGATGTGCCCCTCCCTCCCTCCATCCGAGTCCACTGGGTAAGAATTTATAATTAATATATATTAATATAATATATAAAAAAATCTATTTTATAGAGATATCAGTACCAGTATTAGTATCGGTGATATTGGCCTTCATTCATAAAAAGATGCCATTAAACAAATATTTAAGTTGTTTCTTCATTAATTTGGAGAGTAACTGTGAAATTACAATATAAAAATATTAAAAACTCCAATTACAGAAAAAAAATGTGCAATTAGCTTTTTTTTAATAGATTGACAGCACTTATTAATACATATATATGTATGTATTAAAAAAAAAAAAAAAAAAAAAATATATATATATATATATATATATATATATATATATATATATATATATATATATATATATATATATATATTATTATTATATATTATTATTATTATTATATATTTATTTATTTATTTATTTATTTATTTAAATTTAAAGATTTTTACAAATGTTTTTGAAAGACACTCACCAGGGCTGCAATATTTTGATCAAAAATACAGTAATATTGTTAAATATTATCACAATTTAAAATAACTTTTTTTTCTATTTTAATATACTTTAAAATGTAATTTATTCCTGTGATGGCAAAGCTGAATTTTCAGCAGCCATACTCTAGCCTTCAGTGTCACATGATGCTTCAGAAATCAAAATTCAGAATCATCTTTTGCAAAAAAACGCACACAAAAAAAAACACCTTACTGGACCCAACTTTTGTATGGTAGTGTATACATGTTTTGTTATGTAATATTTTTACTATTTAAATTGCAGTGTAGTTATTGCTGCTGTGTCTTTTAGTTGGGAAATTGTAAGGGTCATCTAAAGTATATACTTTAGCGTGTTAGTGACTTTAACAGTGATTTTAATTATGCACTATTCAAAATCTCCTGTCTTTTTTTCCTCTAGGTCTCTGTGCCATCCTACTGTGTCCCCGTCCAAATCCATCCCTATCCCACAAACCTTCAGACCTGGAGAGGAGGACCACCGCAACCAGTTTGGCCAGAGGGATCGCTCTTCCTCGGCCCCTAACGTCCATATCAACACCATCGAGCCGGTCAACATTGACGTGAGAACTGGACAGTTGAACAGCTGATAAATATATTTTAGTCAAAGGGATTTAATGCAATTTTAATAATTCTAATGTAGGTCCCACTTCCCGAATCTAAAAAAAAAAAAAGAATATTATATAAAAGGTGAACTATTTAGTAATATGACAAAATATTAACATAATAATAATAATAATTGATGTGTGCTTTTATTTTAGATGCATTATATTAATATTATTTATTAATAAATGTATTTATATTAAGTGTTACAGTTCCCCTCAACCACTGCATCACCTCCATTTATTTTGTAAAGTTTATTATAATCTTGTTTATTATAAGTCTCTGTTTCTTATACTACCAAAAAACGTAAGGAACATTTGTGTCAAAAGTTACAATTGGCCCGGACTCTCCAAGTCCCTGCTAATCTGTGTTATTCCTGTACAGGATTTGATCCGTGATCAAGGCTTACCGAGGTCAGATGGAGGTAAGGGCTGTCCGAAACAGAAATCATACACTAAGACACACTGAATTCAAATGGCTTTCCGTCATCCCATGTCTTTGTGCTATCTCTGTGTCATTGGCCTTAGAAGTTTGGGATAGCTGATCCATTTCACCCTGCCTGCTATTAAAGCTGACAAACAGGCCTTTCTCTCCCCTGTCCGCTTTGTGAATTGCTTCTGCCCTTTTCTTTATCAATAGCGGCCTGCTGTAAACTACTAATTCCTAATCGGTGTTCTCAAAACCTACCCCCTGTCCTTTCTGTTTCAAAACATGTCCCAGAACATTATAAATAAACATCCGGTCATTATTTACTCACCTTCATGTTGTTCCAAACCCGTGCAATTTTTTTTCTCTCTGTGGAACATAAAAGAAGATGTTTAGAAGAATGTTCAAGCTGCTCTTTTCCATAAAACAAATGTAAATTTAAAAGCATAAAAGAAATGGAATGACACAAGGTGAATAAATGATAACATAATCATCATTTCTGAGTGAACTATCCCTGACATATATAAATAAAAACTGGCTCTGTAATTCACTTGATCATCTCTAATCAAGCTCTGAGAGTAGACACAGGATTTTGGTAGTGGGTGACAGGAAGTGCACCTGAGCTTCGGGGGCCAGTGATCCCGTGTCTGTCTCTCTCCCCCCTGCAGCCCCCTCGCAACACCCAGCCCGCTGCTTGAGGAAGAACCGAACACGGACCTCAAGCCCCCTTCTGTCCTCCCACCCCAATGACATTGTCTTTGATTTTGAGCCTGAGCCAGTGTTCAGAGGTAGATAGGCCTTTGTGCGTGGCTGTGTCCCACACCTTGTCTCGTCCTTTGCTTGTCTGTCTGTCTGTCTGTCTTTGTTGATGTATTTCACTCCTCCTTGTTTAAATTTTCACATTCTCTGCCACTCTGACACACGCGCTTTCACTGATGTATGAAGGGCTGCAATCACTTTTTCTCAACTCGACACTACAAACTCTCTTAGTGAGGCGCAATATATATGGTGCATATATCAAATTTAGACATTTTAGAAGTATAGGTCCCTCTCTTTTAAATGATAATGTATCGGTCAGTGTTGAATATATAGGTCAGTATTGGGTATATATAAGTGTGCCCATTTACTCCTTTTTAAATTTAGATTGCCATTGTCATTATCTAAAGCTCACTTTCAGTTAATGTTTAAAACAAAAAATTATTAAATAACACTGTTAAATGTAATCTTTAGCAAATCTCAAAATGTACATTTCATATTGTATATTATAATTTTTTGAATTTTTTTTTAATTTTATTTAGAATTTTGTATTTTTTTTTTTATTTCAAATTCAATACTATTTTATCTAAATAAGTTTTAATTTTTAGATTTTCAGTTTTCATTTTAATTTAAGTTTAGTAATTTGATTTGCTTTTGTCATTTTTGTTAGCATTTTTTTTTAAATATTTCAATTCAGCTTAACATTATTTAGTTTTAGCTTTTTAAAATCAGTTTTAGTATATTTAGTACTTTAACATTTTATTTTATGCTAAGGTAACATTTCTAATTTAAGTTTTTTTTTAATCTAATATTTATACTAATGATTTTTATAACAACAATAACAACACTGGTATTGGCCAGAATTTTCGGTGCATCCCTACTTACAATACTTTTGCATACATATTTGTGTGATATATTTTTGATATACTTTTAGATATTGGCTTTTTGGAAAGAGAGGGGATGTGACTTTGATTTTTTTAGTATACTTATATTTGAGGCATGCTTCGCTCACAGCCTCTTTTCACACTGCATGGGCTGTGACTCACCCCTTTCCTCTCTTTCTCTCCCCCATGTGACTCTACACAATATTTTATTCCTTTCCTTCTGTCTCCTTCCCCTCTTATTCTGTTTCTCTCTTCTTTGGCTCCCATTTTCCCCATTGAAGTAACTTTTTATGTTGTTTCTCGACTTCTCGCAATGCCAGGCTCCACAACAGGCCTGTCGGCCACACCTCCTGCCTCCCTGCCTGGTTCCCTGCCCAATGTGAAGGTGTCTAAATCACCGTGCCAACCAAGGGAGCGGAAGCCATCGTCTTCATCTGAGGACCGCAATAAAATGGTGATTTTTCTGACCTCACTTGGCACATTTAGTCCAGGTCAAAGGTCATTTTAATCTATTTTGTCTAATATTTTGGTCTGTAGAAAACTCTGGGTCGACGGGACTCGAGCGATGATTGGGAGATCCCAGAAGGTCAGATCACCCTAGGCCAGCGGATAGGATCTGGCTCCTTTGGAACAGTCTACAAGGGGAAGTGGCACGGTGGGTCCTGTGAGAATATTAACGGCCTTTGGACTTCAGATTGATAAGGAATGTACAGAAAAGTCTAAATGTCTGTCTTCCTCTTCCTCACAGGTGATGTGGCGGTAAAGATGTTGAATGTCACAGCCCCCACTCCACAGCAGCTACAGGCCTTTAAAAATGAAGTGGGTGTCCTCAGGTAAGATATTTCTTAAAATTGCTCATGATTTCAAAATCAGGGACTGTATTTGTCCAAATTGAAGGTTTCAGGTAGTGTTCAACTCATGTAGTTTTTGTTTGTTTTAATTACGAATACCATTTATTTATTTATTTTTTAATGTTTTTTTAGAAGAAAATAATCAAGAGTTTTAAACTATCCCAATTGTTGGGGACAAGGGGACAATTTAATTAAATAGTTCAATTCACAAACAATTAAATTGCATATAAAAAAAACTCTTAAATTGACCTCTTAAAGGGTCAGTTCACTCAAAAATGAAATTTGTCATTAATTACTAATTACCGTCTTGTCATTTCAAACCCGTAAGACCTTTGTTCATCTTTGGAACACAAATTTAGATATTTTTGATGAAATCCGAGAGGTTTTTTTTTATCCCCCATAGAAAGCAACTTGATTACCACATTCAAGGTCCAGAATAGTAGTAAAAACATTGTTAAAATATCGACGTGACTTCAGTGGTTCAACCTTAATGTTATGAAGCGACGAGAATACTTTTTGGGTCCAAAAACAAAACAAAAATAATGACTTCATTCAACAATTTACCGGTACCAGTACTTTTGACAGCCCCTAGAGTTATACAAAAGCTTATTGCGTAATTACATTGCTTTCAATGGAGGATTAAAAAACCTCTTGGATTTCATCAAAAATATCTTAATTTGTGCTCCAAAGGTGAACCAAGTTCTTAAAGGTGCCCTAGATTCAAAATTTGAATTTACCTTTGCATAGTTGAATAACAAGAGTTCAGTACATGGAAAAGACATACATTGAGTTTCAAACTCCATTGCTTTCTCTTTCTTATGTAAATCTCATTTGTTTAAAAGACTTCCGGAAAACACGCGGATCTCAACATAACACTGACTGTTACGTAACAGTCGGGGTGTACGCCCCAATATTTGCATATGCCAGCCTATGTTCCCAACATTATGAAAGGCATTAGACAAGGGCAGCCAGTAACGTCTGGATCTGCACAGGTGAATCAACAGACTAGGTAAGCAAGCAAGAACAACAGCGAAAATGGCAGATGGAGCAATAATAACTGACATGATCCATGATAGCATGATATTTTTAGTGATATTTGTAAATTGTCTTTCTAAATGTTTCGTTAACATGTTGCTAATGTACTGTTAAATGAGGTTAAAGTTACCATCGTTTCTTACTGAATTCACGGAGACAAGAGCCGTCGCTATTTTCATTTTTAAACACTTGCAGTCTGTATAATTCATAAACACAACTTCATTCTTTATAAATCTCTCCAACAGTGTAGCATTAGCCGTTAGCCACGGAGCACAGCCTCAAACTCATAGAGAATCAAATATAAACATCAAAATAAATACTTTACTCACATAATTCGAAGCATGCATACAGCATGCATGACGAACATCTTGTAAAGATCCATTTGAGGGTTATATTAGCTGTGTGAACTTTGTAAATGTGCTGTAATATAATCGAGAGCTCGTGTGGCAGGGAGCACGCGAATTAAAGGGGCGGCGCGCTGAAAAAACAGTGCATAGTTAATGATGCCCCAAAATAGGCAGTTAAAAAAATTAATTTAAAACAATCTATGGGGTCTTTTGAGCTGAAACTTCAGACACATTCAGGGAAAAAAGGAAAATATTGTAACAATTATGCATTTCATAATCGTAAATGACGATCATAAAGTGTTTTTATACATGTAGGTTTAAGTTGCAGATTAGTATTTGAACATTTGCTAAAAAAAATCATTTATTATTTGTAAACTTTGTATATTTTATCATTAAATGTTAGGCTAATCTCAAAAACACGAGACTACCTATGTGCTACCTAGGGTTGTCACGGTACCAAAATTTCAGTTGTCGATACCAATACCAGTCAAATTTCACGCTTCTTGGGTACCAATTTCGGTAACGTACCAAAAAAAAAACATGAGTGTTTGAAAGAAGCCGTCTATCAGCGGGTACTGGATTGACCCAGTACTCGGTATTACTGGTATTTCCAGTAAAATGTATCAACTTGGTACCAAAGTACAGGTACTTTTGACAGCCCCTAGAGTTATACCAAAGCTTATTGAAAATTCTTTATCTCCCACAGGAAAACCCGCCATGTGAATATCCTGCTCTTCATGGGCTACACCACCAAACCCCAGCTGGCTATAGTTACACAGTGGTGTGAAGGCTCGAGTCTCTACCATCACCTGCACATCATCGAGACCAAGTTTGAGATGATCAAGCTGATTGACATTGCCCGTCAGACAGCCCAGGGCATGGAGTGAGTCACTGGATCCACTGGATCCTAATGTTTAGGAATAAAGAATCCATTTAGTCTACTGGCTTCAATAGAAAGCGTGAAACCTGCTGCCATCGTGATACTAAACTCTTCAGGTTATAATGCATTTAACACTTTTACATAATTTTTATCCACAGCTATCTGCACGCCAAGTCCATCATCCATAGAGATCTGAAGAGTAACAGTATCCTTTGTAATTAATGACTGATTTGTAGCTTGAAAATGTCTTGGAAGAAAAAAAACCAAACATTTTTATAAATATAACTTTTTAGATCACTATTGATAGGTATGTGAAATTATGTGCACATACATACGCTTCTATATTAGCCTTAACTCCACCTCCCTAGATATCTTTTTGCATGAGGATCTAACGGTAAAGATCGGTGATTTCGGTCTGGCTACAGTGAAGTCCCGCTGGAGTGGCTCGCACCAGTTTGAGCAGCTTTCTGGCTCTATCTTGTGGATGGTGAGTGAAGGCACATGTCCTAGCTAAGAGTATTTCTTTTGCACTGACATTTGCATCTGGACTGACTAATTGGTCTGCTCCAGGCTCCAGAGGTGATCAGACTGCAGGATAAAAACCCATACAGTTTCCAGTCGGATGTCTACGCGTTCGGCATTGTGCTCTATGAGCTCATGTCAGGGGCTCTGCCTTATTCCAACATCAACAACAGAGACCAGGTGAACCTCTTATCAGTGCATTTAATTAGTTCAGATGATTGAAATTTATGACCAGTGATTGTTTTTTTGCTCCTTGAGACCTTTTTGCCCTAATTTATTGTCTAAATTTGATTATATAATCATCCCTACTTCAAAATGTTAATGTACTGTATGTGTAATGTACTAGTAGTAGGATGCCTATGACATAAATCAAGTCTTTTCTGAAGGATTACTGCAAATATCTGAATATCTCTCTTAATCCAGATTATCTTTATGGTTGGCCGGGGTTACCTTTCCCCTGACCTGAGCAAAGTGCGCAGTAATTGCCCGAAGGCCATGAAAAGACTTATGGCAGATTGTTTGAAGAAAAAGCGAGAAGAGAGACCTCTTTTCCCTCAGGTAATGTTGTGAACACCTGTTGGACTTCTACATGCCCTTGACAGATGGCAGGCAAATTGGAGAAAGCTGAAGGATGTTGCCACAAGATGGCATTAGAGTGTCATTAACAGAATGCAGCTTTGAATTTGATATACTTTGATTTGAAATTTTTTGAATATACATTTTATTGCATGTTGTGCATCTATAGGCAAGTCAATATTCTGATCGTAATTTTTTTTTCTTTCAAGCACATTTTACCAAATCCTTGCCAAATCTTATTTTATGTGTGTATATATCATCTATTTATGGCAGATCCTGGCCTCCATTGAGTTATTGGCACGCTCTCTGCCCAAGATCCACCGCAGCGCTTCTGAACCGTCCCTTAACCGCGCTGGCTTTCAGACGGAGGACTTCAGCCTGTACGCCTGCGCTTCCCCCAAGACGCCCATTCAGGCTGGTGGCTATGGCAAGTACACAGAGATAAACGTTGTACGTTTTGACTGGTATTTCATTAATTGGTAAGAAAACTGATAAAAATTGGTCCTTTGTGTCCCCTTTTAGGTGAATTCTCAGCGTTTAAATAGTGCTGCAAATCCTAAAACTCCATCCCTTGTCAGTTTTTACGACGTCTTGTGTTCCTACGGTGGGTTCATCCATAACACAGAAAAGGACTAGTTTTCAAAGAATGTGCTGTTTTTCTTCCTCTTTACCCGAAGAGCTACGGCCTCAATGGAATTGCTTTAAAATAAAAAGATCTCTGCAGGGTGTCATTGCTGAATTTACAAAAATGTCATAAACATCACATAGGACAACTCGATAATGCAGCGAACAAAAAATGACTGACGCGATAAACCGATGCCTGGTCACTGGAAAGAAAAAGGCATAGATTGTGGAGGGGGATAAAAAAAATTTCCCCAAGAAGAAAGATGAATGGGGTTGGGATGAATGATATTGGAGCACAAGCCCCGCCTTCGCTCCGCCCCAGGAGGGGAAGAACACACAGCACTGTCCAATCAGAAAACAGGGTCCATATTTGGACCAGTGGCATGGAATGACGGAAAAATTGGCATAAGAGCAAGGACGTCAAGTCGCAGTCGTGGAGAGGTGCTGGATATCAGGAGATAACTTGAACGATATTTAGAAATGTTTCTTTCTCTTGCAACGAGTTTGTTACGTAACATTGCCTGTGGCTGGAGTTGCTAATAATACCTTTTTTTTTCTTTTTCTTTTTTCCCAGGGTCATATGTTGTAGATAAACAGACCCTTGTATTTATTTTTTATTTTTTTTACAGGCAGTTTGTGAGCAGGGGTAAATGAAGCAACCATTGAAAAGACCTCTTCTTTTTTTTTTTTTTTAAATATATTCTTTGCTTTTAATTTTTCGTCAAGGCAAACTCTAGTATCTTTAATTTTACATTTCACATCCCCATGAATGCCCCACACAAAGGATTGGCACAAATTCCATCAGACATTTCCGAGGTGGGCAAAATCAAAGTGGATTCTAGAGAATGTGATTCAGTTTTATTTTATTTTGCCGACTTATAGTAGCTGACGTCATGTTTCGGAATAAGTCAAAGGTCATATTTGAAGTTTCTTGTAGAAAAAACCCACTGTATAAAGCAAACATGAAGCCTTGCTATGGAGTTCAGATGTGGGCGTATTTCAGATGTATTTCTGTACTTTTCACTACAACTTTATGCTTAAACTGTTGTTATTAGAAGCCATTCCTTTGAGGCCATAACGGTTAGCTGATGGTTTTTTTTTTTTTTTTTTTTGAAATTTGGTCCATCCACAAGTCATGTGATTCTTTGGACCTGGCACCGCTGGATTCATTCCGATATGTTTGTTCACGGGTCATAGCTTTTTTTTTTTTTTTTTAAGTTTTCATATAGTTTTTCTTGTGTTATAGACAGGCAGGCCTGCAAAGTTACATTAATTTATATTGCTTTAATTTTATTACTTTTTGTTCAGTGATGTTTCAAACTCTTGGAGAGGTGTGTGTGTGTGTGTGTGTGTGTGTATATATATATATATATATATATATATATATATATATATATATATATATATATATATATAATGTACACACAAATATTTTCTCACTCATTCTGTGATTTTGCTGAATGCTGAAATGGACATTACGCAGTGTGTCTGTGCACTTTGTATAAATGATTGATGCAGATAAGCAATTTTGCCTTTTTAAAGACTTAATATATTTTGTCATATGAAGAGGTTAAAAGGATTGCAAAATGAATTTCAAAAGCAGGCAGGGCCATAGGACACTAAAAACCAAAGCTTAATCCAACCTCCTAACACCATCTGTGTCCACTTTCGCCATTGCCAGAGAATGGCTATATGGATCTTCGACCAAATCGATTCACCCTATGATACAAACAGGCTTCCTCGGTTCCTGCTCGCAAAGTGCGACAAAATGGCGGCTCTTCGTTTCACCTTGGCCCAAAGACTTCTGCGTCAACCCTCTAGCATAGCTTTGGGCTGTAGTGACACTAGCACTGTGTAGCCCTGAAGTTCGCCTAGACACTGTGGACGGTGGAAGTGTCCTCGTAGGAATGCTTTTCATTATTTTGGCCTCTTCGTATTGAAAAATGTGGCTCCACCTCCTTTTTTTTCTATATGAAATGATGCATTTTTGCTTTCGGCTCCACAAAATGCTTGATGTTGCACATATAACTGAGGCTCTGCGCTTGGTTCACCAATCGTGCTCTGTTACAAAAGCGAGGACACATGCTCCAACTTCTTGCTTCTGTTGAGATGGATTGATTTATTTATTTTGAGTCTCTTTTTATTTTTATAAGGACGATGCTCTGTGAATTGGTTCCGCCACTTAAACTTGCCATTAAGGAGAGAGGAGCTCCATGGATCCTGTTGATCGTGACGGTGGTCACTGTTTTCACATGTATAGTTTCTGACGAGACGTTTGAATGGACTTGTTCTCAGATTAAGCTGGCAAACCTATCATGGGTTGCGTATGGAGATAGTAGAGGTGTATTTTAAGAGTGCTGTATTTATTTTCTATGGGAATGTTACTGAAGAGGTCTGACATGAGAAGGACTGTTCCTTCTTGACTGGAATACTTGGGGACGTACTTATTTACAACTCAGAGATATACATCTCTGATATATATATATATATATATATATATATATATATCCTCTAAAACCATTTTTCTTTCACTCTCCAAAACCCCATTTTATTTGCTTTTTAAAGCCTTCACCAAAAACGTCCATATCACATTCCTTTCTGTTGCCTTGCCTGCACTTTAAACCCCCAACCCCACCCCAGTACAAGTTCATTCAAGTGAGAACTATCATACAAATGTTTGGGAGACTCTTTTCATCTGTAAATAGCTGTATAAAGGAAGTACTGTCCGTTTGCTAGGAGGCATGGAGATAAAAACAATGAAATGACTTCAAACGTTTCAACTTAAGAAATAATGGTTAAGAAAAGACATTTTGATAGATGAAATTCTGAGAAAATATTTCTGTGTAAAAATATTTAAGACTGTATTATATAAAAGGAAAAAGAGCTTAATGTATTTGTTGTGAATATGAAAAACTGATATATTAAAGAAGTGCATGAAAACTGTGTAATGCTTTTGTGCGTTTATTTTCATTTCTATACTTTTTTTTTTTTTTTTTTTTTTTTGGCTTACAAAGTACGTTTTCTGTAAAAGCGCTTTTGGAAAGTTTATGAGGAGTTGCCTTTCTCTCACTAGTTCTGCCCACTTTTTTCTTACTTGGCCCCTCCAAATCCTTTGTTTCAGTCCTTAAGAAGAGATGCTTTGTCACTTTATGTAAGTTAGGTTACCTAACAGAAGTTCTCCTCACTAAAGTCTTTTCGGAAGCCTTTTTTCATCTTTAGATAAAATAAAAGATAAAGTTTGCATATTTTGGAAGCTATTAGACACTAAATGCTTGCTGCAACATCCATGGGTGAGTAAATACAAGTCTAATTTTAAATTTAAGGAAAGTGAATATATCATTTTCTTGTTCATTTTTATATACTATTTAGTGTCTGATATATATTCATGGTGCATGTATGATGAACCTTAGCTAATCAAAAGCTGTGAATGTAGTGCAACACTGCTCAATTTATAAGGAAAGTAAAACATGATACGAGTTCTCAACTTTACAGGATTTGTGACTGAATCCTGCATATCTCCATCTCTTTCAGACGAACGTGGGAAGTCCAGTTTTATCTCTCTGTCAGGAATAAAAAGACACAAAGAACGAGGTATCGTGTTACTGCATTCATTAATCCATACTGTTTAAAATTTCTGAAAAGTGAATTGTGTTGTATATTAAATGCTTGAAGTATTACAAATACGAAATAGTCATGTACATGATGCATGTTTTTTTTTTTTTTGTTATTTCATGTCAATCTCAGAGCGCTCCCTGGCTAATGCACAGCGGCGTCAGAGCATGCAGCTAGAGCGGACCCTGCATGCACTGGACATGCAGTATCAGCGGGAGCTGGCCGGGGTACAGGGTGTACAGCAAGAGTTGAGAAGAACCCTTGACCGCCTTGGTGGCCAAAGTGCTGTCAACAGACCTACTTTGACCCTGCCTTCAACTTCTCCAACCTCCATTTCCCCCCCAAACCAACCCAAGCAGGCTCCCCTGCAGTCCTGCTGCCCAAACCACATTGTGTGCTCGAGCTGTAATCTGCGCTTGAGGTTGGCCGACACGCTGACTCGTCGTTTTACTCCTAGCTTGTGGACCATGTACACCTCCCCAGTGACCTCTTTCCACTCTGGAGAAACATTTAAAGTCTATTATATGCCCGGATTTGTACAGCAACGCAGTCTTTCGATATCAGACAACTCGCTCAGATATCTGCCATTTTTGTAGTGCATACATTCAATCTGAGTTGTTCATTTCAGAGGTGTAGCTGAGGTTGTCTAGATTCTTGTAACCTGGTGCAAGTCATCTGAATGCTTTCAAAGGGGGCAGTAACTTGACTGCAGGATTGAAAAATGGTGCACAAACACATTAAGACCTAGGGATCTTTTCCAGAGGGTGATTTTATGACCCTTGAAGGCATGTATTGTTCCAACTGAAAGCTTTGTATGTGCTTTTAGTGCTGCACACATTCCAGTGCCCTAGAAAGTGTTTCTACGGTCTCAACCCTACCCATACTCGCCAAAAACTGGCATTGATCTAGACATTTACTGAAGCCAGAAGCACATTTGCTGTATTTTGTAAATAAATCTGTGGCCCATTCATATTAGAACTTAATGAAATCGGAAAGTTGGATACTAGTTTTTTGGTTAGAAGCTATTATTATCCTAAAGAGTTTTTATGTTATTGAATCCTGAGAAATTTACTGACCTGTCACAGCTGTAGATTCAGTGGCTCCTCCCACTTGAATTTGACCTGCCAATTTAACCTGCCACCTGCCTGTAGAGCCTGTGAAATACACAGTTAGCAAAGCAATATTTTCCAAATGCAAGGTTTTTTTTTTCATGTTACACAGATGTATTTCACAACAAAATGTTCTTAAGAAAATAGTTATTTTAAAATGTGTCATTTTTAAATGATCTGCATTGTGATGTTTTAGCATAAATCACTACTTTTTTATTTTAATAGTCACAAGCTCAACTAACTTTTTTTTACAATGTACACATGACTGATTTTCATGAGCTTTTCTCTGTTGTACTATAAAAACTAAATAAATACAACTCAAAGTTGTGTTAATGATCATTCATATTAATTTGGGACTTATTTTAATTGACTATGGTATGACTGTAATTTTATAAATTCATTTGAATAATCAGTTAGTGCAATATTATCTTATATTGGGACAATGAATGAGTAGTTGTCACTGTCTACTCCAGTAAAGAGTCATGACAAAAACAGAGCACTGGGCGTCTCTCTCTAGTCCTGATATGAGACAAGCCTAGATGAGCATTTATGAAGTTGGTGGGATCCTCCAGCTGTGGATTATGAATTGTTTTAGCTAAAAGGATGCATATTTAATCATAAGCACATGGATTAGTTGGTTTTTAATAGGTAACTGGTACAGGGAGCTGTGACCATCACTAATACACATAAGAGCTATTGACTCATGGAGACACAGGGTTGAGTCCAACTTTAATCGTGTCAATACATGGAGAAAAAAACACATTTACACAAATACACAGTTATTGTGCTAGGAATTATTACTTTATTTCTGTTATTAAAACTGACCAAGCTTGAAAAACTACTTTGTTACTACATTACAAAAACAAAACAAAACAAAAAAAAAATCAAAAATGACATTACTGGATTCAAATGCCACATTTCATAATATTTCCATGTATCAAGCTCAGTAGGGTGAGACAAACTCTTATAGTTTTACATGCCAGCCATGATGGTGTGCTGTTTAAACAGGTCTTTGAGGAACAAAACTACAACAGAAACCTGTTCAAATCCTGCAGATGCAGTAATCTATCTTAACAATAAAAAATTAAATGTTGCCTCATCACAAATTCTCTGGCACAGAGGATAATCATTTACCTTTAAACATAAAAGTCTGGGTTGAAATCCTGCAACTGCTTAAGTTTTCCATCAAATAAAACAAAGCTCCCAATAAAACCCCATCAAAAACACCTTTCAACTCTACAGACTCAGAGGCTCAGCATAAAAGGTGAGGTTACGCTGGAGACATGGGTTTAAATCCTGCCTCAGCATGTTGTTGCACTACTGCTTACATTAAATTGATATCAATTGATGTTATATTCAACAAAGTGCCCCAAACACCAACATTCAACATGAAATCCATGGTAGCACAAGTGGCTAAACGCATGTTTTTTGTTGGTGAGGTTGCACTGGAGACATGGGTTCAAATCTCACCTCAGCATGTTGTTGCACTACTGCTTACATTAAATTGATATCAATTGATGTTATTTTCAACAAAGTGCCCCAAACACCAACCTTCAGCATGGAAGCCATGGTGGCACAAGTGGCTAAACGCATGTTTTTTGTTGGTGAGGTTGCGCTGGAGATATGGGTTCAAATCTCACCTCAGCATGTTGTTGCACTACTGCTTACATTAAATTGTTTACCATTGATGTTATATTTAACAAAGTGCCCCAAACACCAACCTTCAGCATGAAAGCCACGGTAGCACAAGTGGCTAAACGCATGATTTTTGTTAGTGAGGTTGCGCTGGAGATATGGGTTCAAATCTCACCTCAGCATGTTGTTGCACTACTGCTTACATTAAATTGATATCAATTGATGTTATTTTCAACAAAGTGCCCCGAACACCAACATTCAACATGAAAGCCATGGTGGCACAAGTGGTTAAATGCACATTTTTGTTGATGAGGTTGCGCTGGAGATGTGGGTTCAAATCTCACCTCAGCATGTTGTTGCACTACTGCTTACATTAAATTGATATCAATTGATGTTATATTTAACAAAGTGCCCCAAACACCAACATTCAACATGAAATCCATGGTAGCACAAGTGGCTAAACGCATGTTTTTTGTTGGTGAGGTTACGCTGGAGACATGGGTTCAAATCTCACCTCAGTATGTTGTTGCACTACTGCTTACATTAAATTGATATCAATTGATGTTATTTTCAACAAAGTGCCCCAAACACCAACCTTCAGCATGAAAGCCACGGTAGCACAAGTGGTTAAATGCACATTTTTGTTGATGAGGTTGCGCTGGAGATGTGGGTTCAAATCTCACCTCAGCATGTTGTTGCACTACTGCTTACATTAAATTGATATCAATTGATGTTATATTTAACAAAGTGCCCCAAACACCAACATTCAACATGAAATCCATGGTAGCACAAGTGGCTAAACGCATGTTTTTTGTTGGTGAGGTTCCGCTGGAGACATGGGTTCAAATCTCACCTCAGCATGTTGTTGCACTACTGCTTACATTAAATTGATATCAATTGATGTTATTTTCAACAAAGTGCCCCAAACACCAACCTTCAGCATGAAAGCCACGGTAGCACAAGTGGTTAAATGCACATTTTTGTTGATGAGGTTGCGCTGGAGATGTGGGTTCAAATCTCACCTCAGCATGTTGTTGCACTACTGCTTACATTAAATTGATATCAATTGATGTTATATTTAACAAAGTGCCCCAAACACCAACATTCAACATGAAATCCATGGTAGCACAAGTGGCTAAACGCATGTTTTTTGTTGGTGAGGTTACGCTGGAGACATGGGTTCAAATCTCACCTCAGTATGTTGTTGCACTACTGCTTACATTAAATTGATATCAATTGATGTTATTTTCAACAAAGTGCCCCGAACACCAACCTTAAGCATGAAAGCCATGGTGGCACAAGTGGTTAAACGCATGTTTTTTGTTGGTGAGGTTGCGCTGGAGATATGGGTTCAAATCTCACCTCAGCATGTTGTTGCACTACTGCTTACATTAAATTGATATCAATTGATGTTATATTTAACAAAGTGCCCCAAACACCAACATTCAACATGAAATCCATGGTAGCTCAAGTGGCTAAACGCATGTTTTTTGTTGGTGAGGTTGCGCTGGAGACATGGGTTCAAATCTCACCTCAGCATGTTGTTGCACTACTGCTTACATTAAATTGATATCAATTGATGTTATATTTAACAAAGTGCCCCAAACACCAACATTCAACATGAAATCCATGGTAGCTCAAGTGGTTAAACGCATGTTTTTTGTTGGTGAGGTTGCGCTGGAGACATGGGTTCAAATCTCACCTCAGCATGTTGTTGCACTACTGCTTACATTAAATTGATATCAATTGATGTTATTTTCAACAAAGTGCCCCGAACACCAACCTTAAGCATGAAAGCCACGGTGGCACAAGTGGTTAAATGCACGTTTTTGTTGGTGAGGTTGCGCTGGAGACATGGGTTCAAATCTCACCTCAGCATGTTGTTGCACTACTGCTTACATTAAATTGATATCAATTGATGTTATTTTCAACAAAATGTCCCAAACACCAACCTTAAGCATGAAAGCCACGGTGGCACAAGTGGTTAAACGCATGGTTTTTGTTGGTGAGGTTGCGCTGGAGACACGGGTTCAAATCCTACCTCAGCATGTTGTTGCACTAATGCTTACATTAAATTGATATCAATTGATGTTATTTTCAACAAAGTGCCCCGAACACCAACCTTAAGCATGAAAGCCACGGTGGCACAAGTGGTTAAACACACGTTTTTGTTGATGAGGTTGCGCTGGAGATATAGGTTCAAATCTCACCTCAGCATGTTGTTGCACTACTGCTTACATTAAATTGATATCAATTGATGTTATATTCAACAAAGTGCTACGAACACCAACCTTAAGCATGAAAGCCACGGTGGCACAAGTGGTTAAACACACGTTTTTGTTGATGAGGTTGCGCTGGAGATATGGGTTCAAATCTCACCTCAGCATGTTGTTGCACTACTGCTTACATTAAATTGATATCAATTGATGTTATATTCAACAAAGTGCTACGAACACCAACCTTAAGAATGAAAGCCACGGTGGCACAAGTGGTTAAACACATGGTTTTTGTTGGTGAGGTTGCGCTGGAGACATGGGTTCAAATCTCACCTCAGCATGTTGTTGCACTACTGCTTACATTAAATTGATATCAATTGATGTTATTTTCAACAAAATGTCCCAAACACCAACTTTAAACATGAAAGCCACGGTGGCACAAGTGGTTAAACGCATGGTTTTTGTTGGTGAGGTTGCGCTGGAGACACGGGTTCAAATCCTGCCTCAGCATGTTGTTGCACTACTGCTTACATTAAATTGATATCAATTGATGTTATTTTCAACAAAATGTCCCAAACACCAACCTTAAGCATGAAAGCCACGGTGGCACAAGTGGTTAAACGCATGGTTTTTGTTGGTGAGGTTGCGCTGGAGACATGGGTTCAAATCTCACCTCAGCATGTTGTTGCACTACTGCTTACATTAAATTGATATCAATTGATGTTATTTTCAACAAAATGTCCCAAACACCAACCTTAAGCATGAAAGCCACGGTGGCACAAGTGGTCAAACGCATGTTTTTTGTTGGTGAGGTTGCGCTGGAGACATGGGTTCAAATCTCACCTCAGCATGTTGTTGCACTACTGCTTACATTAAATTGATATCAATTGATGTTATTTTCAACAAAATGTCCCAAACACCAACCTTAAGCATGAAAGCCACGGTGGCACAAGTGGTTAAACGCATGGTTTTTGTTGGTGAGGTTGCGCTGGAGACATGGGTTCAAATCCTGCCTCAGCATGTTGTTGCACTACTGCTTACATTAAATTGATATCAATTGATGTTATTTTCAACAAAATGTCCCAAACACCAACCTTAAGCATGAAAGCCACGGTGGCACAAGTGGTTAAACGCATGATTTTTGTTGGTGAGGTTGCGCTGGAGACATGGGTTCAAATCTCACCTCAGCATGTTGTTGCACTACTGCTTACATTAAATTGATATCAATTGATGTTATTTTCAACAAAATGTCCCAAACACCAACCTTAAGCATGAAAGTCACGGTGGCACAAGTGGTTAAAAGCATGATTTTTGTTGGTGAGGTTGCGCTGGAGACATGGGTTCAAATCTCACCTCAGCATGTTGTTGCACTACTGCTTACATTAAATTGATATCAATTGATGTTATTTTCAACAAAATGTCCCAAACACCAACTTAAACATGAAAGCCACGGTGGCACAAGTGGTTAAACGCATGGTTTTTGTTGGTGAGGTTGCGCTGGAGACATGGGTTCAAATCCTGCCTCAGCATGTTGTTGCACTACTGCTTACATTAAATTGATATCAATTGATGTTATTTTCAACAAAATGTCCCAAACACCAACCTTAAGCATGAAAGCCACGGTGGCACAAGTGGTTAAACGCATGGTTTTTGTTGGTGAGGTTGCGCTGGAGACATGGGTTCAAATCTCACCTCAGCATGTTGTTGCACTACTGCTTACATTAAATTGATATCAATTGATGTTATTTTCAACAAAATGTCCCAAACACCAACCTTAAGCATGAAAGCCACGGTGGCACAAGTGGTTAAACGCATGTTTTTGTTGGTGAGGTTGCGCTGGAGACATGGGTTCAAATCTCACCTCAGCATGTTGTTGCACTACTGCTTACATTAAATTGATATCAATTGATGTTATTTTCAACAAAATGTCCCAAACACCAACTTTAAACATGAAAGCCACGGTGGCACAAGTGGTTAAACGCATGGTTTTTGTTGGTGAGGTTGCGCTGGAGACACGGGTTCAAATCCTGCCTCAGCATGTTGTTGCACTACTGCTTACATTAAATTGATATCAATTGATGTTATTTTCAACAAAATGTCCCAAACACCAACCTTAAGCATGAAAGCCACGGTGGCACAAGTGGTTAAACGCATGGTTTTTGTTGGTGAGGTTGCGCTGGAGACATGGGTTCAAATCCTACCTCAGCATGTTGTTGCACTACTGCTTACATTAAATTGATATCAATTGATGTTATTTTCAACAAAATGTCCCAAACACCAACCTTAAGCATGAAAGCCACGGTGGCACAAGTGGTTAAACGCATGATTTTTGTTGGTGAGGTTGCGCTGGAGACATGGGTTCAAATCTCACCTCAGCATGTTGTTGCACTACTGCTTACATTAAATTGATATCAATTGATGTTATTTTCAACAAAATGTCCCAAACACCAACCTTAAGCATGAAAGCCACGGTGGCACAAGTGGTTAAACGCATGTTTTTGTTGGTGAGGTTGCGCTGGAGACATGGGTTCAAATCTCACCTCAGCATGTTGTTGCACTACTGCTTACATTAAATTGATATCAATTGATGTTATTTTCAACAAAATGTCCCAAACACCAACCTTAAGCATGAAAGCCACGGTGGCACAAGTGGTTAAACGCATGATTTTTGTTGGTGAGGTTGCGCTGGAGACATGGGTTCAAATCTCACCTCAGCATGTTGTTGCACTACTGCTTACATTAAATTGATATCAATTGATGTTATTTTCAACAAAATGTCCCAAACACCAACTTTAAGCATGAAAGCCACGGTGGCACAAGTGGTTAAACGCATGGTTTTTGTTGGTGAGGTTGCGCTGGAGACACGGGTTCAAATCCTGCCTCAGCATGTTGTTGCACTACTGCTTACATTAAATTGATATCAATTGATGTTATTTTCAACAAAATGTCCCAAACACCAACCTTAAGCATGAAAGCCACGGTGGCACAAGTGGTTAAACGCATGGTTTTTGTTGGTGAGGTTGCGCTGGAGACATGGGTTCAAATCTCACCTCAGCATGTTGTTGCACTACTGCTTACATTAAATTGATATCAATTGATGTTATTTTCAACAAAATGTCCCAAACACCAACCTTAAGCATGAAAGCCACGGTGGCACAAGTGGTTAAACGCATGTTTTTGTTGGTGAGGTTGCGCTGGAGACATGGGTTCAAATCTCACCTCAGCATGTTGTTGCACTACTGCTTACATTAAATTGATATCAATTGATGTTATTTTCAACAAAATGTCCCAAACACCAACCTTAAGCATGAAAGCCACGGTGGCACAAGTGGTTAAACGCATGGTTTTTGTTGGTGAGGTTGCGCTGGAGACATGGGTTCAAATCCTCCTCAGCATGTTGTTGCACTACTGCTTACATTAAATTGATATCAATTGATGTTATTTTCAACAAAATGTCCCAAACACCAACCTTAAGCATGAAAGCCACGGTGGCACAAGTGGTTAAACGCATGTTTTTGTTGGTGAGGTTGCGCTGGAGACATGGGTTCAAATCTCACCTCAGCATGTTGTTGCACTACTGCTTACATTAAATTGATATCAATTGATGTTATTTTCAACAAAGTGCCCAAACACCAACCTTAAGCATGAAAGCCACGGTGGCACAAGTGGTTAAACGCATGTTTTTGTTGGTGAGGTTGCGCTGGAGACATGGGTTCAAATCTCACCTCAGCATGTTGTTGCACTACTGCTTACATTAAATTGATATCAATTGATGTTATTTTCAACAAAGTGCCCAAACACCAACCTTAAGCATGAAAGCCACGGTGGCACAAGTGGTTAAACGCATGTTTTTGTTGGTGAGGTTGCGCTGGAGACATGGGTTCAAATCTCACCTCAGCATGTTGTTGCACTACTGCTTACATTAAATTGATATCAATTGATGTTATTTTCAACAAAATGTCCCAAACACCAACCTTAAGCATGAAAGCCACGGTGGCACAAGTGGTTAAACGCATGTTTTTGTTGGTGAGGTTGCGCTGGAGACATGGGTTCAAATCTCACCTCAGCATGTTGTTGCACTACTGCTTACATTAAATTGATATCAATTGATGTTATTTTCAACAAAATGTCCCAAACACCAACCTTAAACATGAAAGCCACGGTGGCACAAGTGGTTAAACGCATGGTTTTTGTTGGTGAGGTTGCGCTGGAGACACGGGTTCAAATCCTGCCTCAGCATGTTGTTGCACTACTGCTTACATTAAATTGATATCAATTGATGTTATTTTCAACAAAATGTCCCAAACACCAACCTTAAGCATGAAAGCCACGGTGGCACAAGTGGTTAAACGCATGGTTTTTGTTGGTGAGGTTGCGCTGGAGACATGGGTTCAAATCCTACCTCAGCATGTTGTTGCACTACTGCTTACATTAAATTGATATCAATTGATGTTATTTTCAACAAAATGTCCCAAACACCAACCTTAAGCATGAAAGCCACGGTGGCACAAGTGGTTAAACGCATGATTTTTGTTGGTGAGGTTGCGCTGGAGACATGGGTTCAAATCTCACCTCAGCATGTTGTTGCACTACTGCTTACATTAAATTGATATCAATTGATGTTATTTTCAACAAAATGTCCCAAACACCAACCTTAAGCATGAAAGCCACGGTGGCACAAGTGGTTAAACGCATGATTTTTGTTGGTGAGGTTGCGCTGGAGACATGGGTTCAAATCTCACCTCAGCATGTTGTTGCACTACTGCTTACATTAAATTGATATCAATTGATGTTATTTTCAACAAAATGTCCCAAACACCAACCTTAAGCATGAAAGCCACGGTGGCACAAGTGGTTAAACGCATGATTTTTGTTGGTGAGGTTGCGCTGGAGACATGGGTTCAAATCTCACCTCAGCATGTTGTTGCACTACTGCTTACATTAAATTGATATCAATTGATGTTATTTTCAACAAAATGTCCCAAACACCAACTTTAAGCATGAAAGCCACGGTGGCACAAGTGGTTAAACGCATGGTTTTTGTTGGTGAGGTTGCGCTGGAGACATGGGTTCAAATCCTCCTCAGCATGTTGTTGCACTACTGCTTACATTAAATTGATATCAATTGATGTTATTTTCAACAAAATGTCCCAAACACCAACCTTAAGCATGAAAGCCACGGTGGCACAAGTGGTTAAACGCATGGTTTTTGTTGGTGAGGTTGCGCTGGAGACATGGGTTCAAATCTCACCTCAGCATGTTGTTGCACTACTGCTTACATTAAATTGATATCAATTGATGTTATTTTCAACAAAATGTCCCAAACACCAACCTTAAGCATGAAAGCCACGGTGGCACAAGTGGTTAAACGCATGTTTTTTGTTGGTGAGGTTGCGCTGGAGACATGGGTTCAAATCTCACCTCAGCATGTTGTTGCACTACTGCTTACATTAAATTGATATCAATTGATGTTATTTTCAACAAAATGTCCCAAACACCAACCTTAAGCATGAAAGCCACGGTGGCACAAGTGGTTAAACGCATGGTTTTTGTTGGTGAGGTTGCGCTGGAGACATGGGTTCAAATCCTGCCTCAGCATGTTGTTGCACTACTGCTTACATTAAATTGATATCAATTGATGTTATTTTCAACAAAATGTCCCAAACACCAACCTTAAGCATGAAAGCCACGGTGGCACAAGTGGTTAAACGCATGTTTTTGTTGGTGAGGTTGCGCTGGAGACATGGGTTCAAATCTCACCTCAGCATGTTGTTGCACTACTGCTTACATTAAATTGATATCAATTGATGTTATTTTCAACAAAGTGCCCTGAACACCAACCTTAAGCATGAAAGCCATGGTGGCACAAGTGGTTAAACGCATGTTTTTGTTGGTGAGGTTGCGCTGGAGACATGGGTTCAAATCTCACCTCAGCATGTTGTTGCACTACTGCTTACATTAAATTGATATCAATTGATGTTATTTTCAACAAAATGTCCCAAACACCAACCTTAAGCATGAAAGCCACGGTGGCACAAGTGGTTAAACGCATGTTTTTTGTTGGTGAGGTTGCGCTGGAGACATGGGTTCAAATCTCACCTCAGCATGTTGTTGCACTACTGCTTACATTAAATTGATATCAATTGATGTTATTTTCAACAAAATGTCCCAAACACCAACTTTAAACATGAAAGCCACGGTGGCACAAGTGGTTAAACGCATGGTTTTTGTTGGTGAGGTTGCGCTGGAGACACGGGTTCAAATCCTGCCTCAGCATGTTGTTGCACTACTGCTTACATTAAATTGATATCAATTGATGTTATTTTCAACAAAATGTCCCAAACACCAACCTTAAGCATGAAAGCCACGGTGGCACAAGTGGTTAAACGCATGGTTTTTGTTGGTGAGGTTGCGCTGGAGACACGGGTTCAAATCCTACCTCAGCATGTTGTTGCACTACTGCTTACATTAAATTGATATCAATTGATGTTATTTTCAACAAAATGTCCCAAACACCAACCTTAAGCATGAAAGCCACGGTGGCACAAGTGGTTAAACGCATGATTTTTGTTGGTGAGGTTGCGCTGGAGACATGGGTTCAAATCTCACCTCAGCATGTTGTTGCACTACTGCTTACATTAAATTGATATCAATTGATGTTATTTTCAACAAAATGTCCCAAACACCAACCTTAAGCATGAAAGCCACGGTGGCACAAGTGGTTAAACGCATGATTTTTGTTGGTGAGGTTGCGCTGGAGACATGGGTTCAAATCTCACCTCAGCATGTTGTTGCACTACTGCTTACATTAAATTGATATCAATTGATGTTATTTTCAACAAAATGTCCCAAACACCAACCTTAAGCATGAAAGCCACGGTGGCACAAGTGGTTAAACGCATGATTTTTGTTGGTGAGGTTGCGCTGGAGACATGGGTTCAAATCTCACCTCAGCATGTTGTTGCACTACTGCTTACATTAAATTGATATCAATTGATGTTATTTTCAACAAAATGTCCCAAACACCAACTTTAAACATGAAAGCCACGGTGGCACAAGTGGTTAAACGCATGGTTTTTGTTGGTGAGGTTGCGCTGGAGACACGGGTTCAAATCCTGCCTCAGCATGTTGTTGCACTACTGCTTACATTAAATTGATATCAATTGATGTTATTTTCAACAAAATGTCCCAAACACCAACCTTAAGCATGAAAGCCACGGTGGCACAAGTGGTTAAACGCATGGTTTTTGTTGGTGAGGTTGCGCTGGAGACATGGGTTCAAATCTCACCTCAGCATGTTGTTGCACTACTGCTTACATTAAATTGATATCAATTGATGTTATTTTCAACAAAATGTCCCAAACACCAACCTTAAGCATGAAAGCCACGGTGGCACAAGTGGTTAAACGCATGTTTTTTGTTGGTGAGGTTGCGCTGGAGACATGGGTTCAAATCTCACCTCAGCATGTTGTTGCACTACTGCTTACATTAAATTGATATCAATTGATGTTATTTTCAACAAAATGTCCCAAACACCAACCTTAAGCATGAAAGCCACGGTGGCACAAGTGGTTAAACGCATGGTTTTTGTTGGTGAGGTTACGCTGGAGACACGGGTTCAAATCCTGCCTCAGCATGTTGTTGCACTACTGCTTACATTAAATTGATATCAATTGATGTTATTTTCAACAAAATGTCCCAAACACCAACCTTAAGCATGAAAGCCACGGTGGCACAAGTGGTTAAACGCATGTTTTTGTTGGTGAGGTTGCGCTGGAGACATGGGTTCAAATCTCACCTCAGCATGTTGTTGCACTACTGCTTACATTAAATTGATATCAATTGATGTTATTTTCAACAAAGTGCCCTGAACACCAACCTTAAGCATGAAAGCCATGGTGGCACAAGTGGTTAAACGCACGTTTTTGTTGATGAGGTTGCGCTGGAGACATGGGTTCAAATCTCACCTCAGCATGTTGTTGCACTACTGCTTACATTAAATTGATATCAATTGATGTTATTTTCAACAAAGTGCCCTGAACACCAACCTTAAGCATGAAAGCCATGGTGGCACAAGTGGTTAAACGCACGTTTTTGTTGATGAGGTTGCGCTGGAGATATGGGTTCAAATCTCACCTCAGCATGTTGTTGCACTACTGCTTACATTAAATTGATATCAATTGATGTTATTTTCAACAAAATGTCCCAAACACCAACCTTAAGCATGAAAGCCACGGTGGCACAAGTGGTTAAACGCATGTTTTTGTTGGTGAGGTTGCGCTGGAGACATGGGTTCAAATCTCACCTCAGCATGTTGTTGCACTACTGCTTACATTAAATTGATATCAATTGATGTTATTTTCAACAAAGTGCCCTGAACACCAACTTTAAGCATGAAAGCCACGGTGGCACAAGTGGCTAAACATGTTTTCTGTTGGTGAGGTTGCGCTGGAGACATGGGTTCAAATCCCAGCTCAGCATGTTGGGATGATGCATTGTTCTAGTTTATTGTAAAATCACAAGGCACATACAGGTGAAATATAAGTTCCTTCACATGTCTCAACAAGAGATCTGTGGCTCACAGGTTAAGAGCACTGCCTCATGGTTCAGAGGTTGCTGGTTCGATCCCAGCCAGATCTCTGCGATACGAGTGAATGGCGTGCGTGTGAAGGGGTGGGGATGAGTCGGGTACCCCCCCCCGAACCCCAACACGATGTCCAACAGGGGTTATGCTTTTTGATACAATGAAAAAAATTTAGCTGTATAAAAATTTTGGGCCACCGTCCCTTCCCCACCTATTTAGGTTACCATTATTTGCTTTTTAGAGGAGTGACCCTCCAAAAAGAAAATGATGGTAACCTACATGTTCAGCGCCAAACAACACACATTCACACGTAGGAAGTCTTACCTGTCCAAGAGCAGATGTCCATCATTACAGTGAATGTCTGTCCACACGTCCCAGAGCTCTGCTTCTGATGACTGTACGCTCCAAACATCTCCCTTAACCTGTAGAGGATACACATAAATAAACATAAACATTACTGCTACGGATGCACCGATAGGATTTTTTGGGGCCAATTATTGGCTGATTCCGATATTTGTCACTTGCTCTCTTATTTGAAATTTTGTCATCAAAATAGATAGTATTTTGATCATGTTTTAAATCAGCAATGTTTAAAAACACCTACATTAAATTATACTAGCAGGTTTATTTGCTGCATCACCAAATAATTCTAATTAACATGGATTGGATCCATTTAACATTCATAACACATAAAGTAAACAGTGCTTTTTAGGTAGGTTTAACAGTTTTCAGGTACAGAAATAAAGTAAACAAATGTAAAATAACACTACATATTCTTCACTGTATAAATTAAATACATATTAATCCTTCCTTATTGTAACAGACTTTATTATGATTAATCTTCTAATTTGTTTTTGTATACATTTTAATAATTTTTGTAAGTTTAAATATGTGTAAGACCTCCTTTACTAAGGCGGGACTCTTATTTTGACAGGTGTCCTAGTCTACAGAGTGAAACAGGTAATGGAGAGCACGCAGTTCTTAAGAGATATTTTGCAGATTTAAAGTTTGCCAGTTTATTATGCACCAACCGAAAAGGCATAAGGTCTGTGAATATTTGTTAACTGTTAGTTGTAGTAAGTGTTTTGTGTAATTCGCTGTATGTTGATGATAATGCAATGGAGAGAGAGAGAGTTTAATGTGCCGTGTTTTGTTTAGCTCTTGTGGTGTAGTAAAAACAAACGCAATAAACTTAAAACATCACCAAACCACAACAAAATGAACGTTTTGTGGGTTTTAGTTCATGTTCGTTCACTTTATAGTCCGCGTAAAGTGTTATTAAGATAATGCAAAAGAAAAACATTTTACCTGTAACGTTAGTTATTTACAGATGAGTCGCGTGACATCTTTGCTTCCTGAACTTTATCGCAGCGTGTGTCGGATTTGTTTGTTTATGAGCTGAAATATGTTGTTGAGTGACATTAATACACTATCACTGAGCTATCATCTGCAGTTTATGTAGTTTAAACGGTCTAAAAGACCCTCTTTTTGATAAATAATTGAAAGGTAAGTGACAAACAGATGATCCCTCTTGTGGTCAATGAGTGTATCAACATTATTAATTGAAACGACAAACCGGAGATGGCGGCCAGTATAGTCGTAGGTGAGACTGAAACGTACATTTCATTATCTTTTCCGACAAATCTATGATTTTTGTCAGGGTCTTGACCAGCAGAGCAACATGGATCTACCAGTTTCAGAAAATGAACCAGATCAGCTCTCAACTGATGGGGGTAAAACTGATGAAATGTTGAAATCAAAGGCACGTGCTCAAAGTGTAAATACGTAAATTACGGGTCGAGTTTTTTATTATGTTTTAAGTAGCTGTTTGTTTGTCTTTAGTTATTTAAAATGATATGCATCACAGTTCACAGTTAAACAATGCTTTTGTGTTGTTGTGTTAGTTCAAGAAGGTTTAGGCAGTATTTATAATAAAGCATGATAGGGTATGTGAAACAGGGCAGATCAAGACAAATCATCTTTTTTTTTTTAAGAAAATGACTAAATCTATAAACCAATGACTGATTTTACGACTAAAAATTACTGACGAAATTTTCTAAAAGTGGCTATTTACTGATTGATTAACCAGATATGATCAGATCAGTGTGTCGGCTCCCCTTGTGTACAATAAGTGTATAATATATGAAAACAGCAGAAGGACATGGGATTTATACACCTGCAAATGGTAAAATGGTTTCACGTCTTGGAATAGAGAATGAATTTCAGTGGGAATGTACCTAAATTGGCCCTCTAAGGATAGAAATATATTGTTTTACTCACATTTTACTAACATCTGTACATTTACTCTACTCACAGTAGATATATATTATAGAATACATCAGTTAGTTCATAAGTTGATATTCAGTCCAACAGCGTAGGGACTGTTTACTGTTTGTATCACTCCGTGCGTCTACATGACAGTAGGTGGCGATTCATTCAGTAACCGACTCAAGAATCATTCATTCAACTGATTTGTTCAAAACACTGATTCGTTTAGGAGCAAAACGCCATTGCAGGTAGAGAATGTGGGTCTATTAGCAGAAAATCAGATCAGATTGGCAAATTTCCTAATTAGTTTAGAGGCCAATCGTGTGACATTAAAAAAATAAGATGATTTTAGACAGCATTTAAACAGTAAACAACCTGCAATTTGAATTTCTGTGACAAGTAATATGAAATGCAAACAGGTCATGACATAAATTACTTGTCCTACAATACATAGGGCTGAATATGGCATTTCTGGGATAAAGCACTTTCAAATCAATGCAACGTTGTAAATAACCTCTTGATTTTTTTCTTATTAGATGACTTCTGTTGGAATGGATCTACAGTGATGACTGTTTGTAGTGCTCAACTCCAGTCCTGGGGACTCACAGTGCTGCACATTTTGTTTCTCTCTCTTATTTGATAGACCTAGTATCTGAAACGTATTCAATCATTCATCATGTTCTGGAACTTAAGTGGCCAGAAATCACAAGATGTCAAGAAAAAACTTTGCCATGCACGGTACATTAATTGCATATTACATCAAATTTGGTAGTTAAACTTAAAGTGTTGCACATTTAGTTGGTGCATTTACAAAAAAAGTATTTTAAAACTTAATTAGAAGCATCGCAATTACTAAAATGTGTTGTCTGTTACATAGGGACTACTGAACATACATTTAAAAGTGCAAAGTATTAATAATTTGTTAAGAAAGCTCTGTATATACTTGTAATTTTACACCACTATGATGTAAGTGTATTGAATGATCAAAAGTTCTACACACACTTGCGATCTTCACTCCCACTTCAACCAAATACAGGAAATACATGATTTAAGTAAATGCATCAAGCTTAATTTTTTGTATTGGGACCGGCCCTATTTTTGCATGTCACCTTCTGATGATGTCTGGCAGAACTCAAGTCACCTAAACTGAGGTGGTTATTTTGCCTAATAAGCATCTGCAAAAATAAGATGCTCTTACCGCTCACAGCTTAGAATGTGTCGGCGATTGGCCATGACCTCTTTAAACTCAGGATGTAGAAGAATGTCCTTTTCTGTCTGTTTGAGAACACAAAAAGTATTAGTATAGTTCTTAGTTTTAAATAATTAAGGTCTGACTGCAAACGATTCTGCATAAATGATAAAGTAAGACACAATGTGTCAACTTCATCTTTTACATAGTATTGATGGGAGGAATGGAGCTTTTCAAAACTCAATAAATTCAAATGAATCAATGATTTGCAAAATTATTCACTGTTTCAAAGAGAAATGCCACATGCTGATGACACCTACTGGTCAAAATGGTGTAAATGTAGCAAGAATGCAGTGCAAACATGTAATGACACCTATTACAAATCGATTGCAAATGTTGCAATTGTTATTATATGTAATGTACCATTAAATATGAAGTGTCTGTAAAATTTGTGTTGTTTTATTAATTTGTAGGGCTTGTTTTGTGTTTTTAAGAGGGCTTGGCTAATCAGGCCACTATCACTCTCTGTTTTTCATTTATACCAGCAACATCAGATACTAAGATCAGTTAAAATTATATTAGCTGCTGGTTCATGGGTTCACCAGGTCAATGCCACCTAGTGGTGAAACGGAAATGTTTCAAAACAGTATGATGTAACGAAGTTTGATTTTGCTGCAAATGCCAATTCGATTTGTACTCTGAACTACTGATTCCAGCAAAAGATTGGTAAAAGTTTCAAAGCTTCATGAAGCAGTGTTTCCATCATTACATATAAGTGCTGTAGGCTCACCTGTGTTAGTCTTGACCACACTCCCTTTCCCATCCGTGCTCTACTGTCCTATAAATAAAAACAAAAAAACATTTGCTCAAATACTGTTCAAACAATAAATTATTGAATATAATTAAACACAAATAATGTGCTAGAAATTATTAGGTGATTCATATTTATAAACCTGGGGGGGGGGATGCTAAAAAATTACAACATCTAAGAAATTTAGTGATCCATGTTTTTAAAAACAAAAATGCAAACATCAGCAGCTCAGGTGATAAAGAGATGTGCTTCCATCTAAGAGAATTCCACAATTGATTGTTAAATTTTTGTCATTATATCAAAGAGGCCAAAACAAAAGATATCAGTGTGAGAGGCACAGTGGTGCTAGTGGCTAAACACATGGCTTCTGCTGATAAACCTATGTTAAAGTCATGGATTCAAACCCCACCTCAACATGTTATCCATTGATGTTACATTCAACAAAGTGCTCCAAACACCAACAGTCAGTGTGAAAGCCACAGTGGCGCAAGTGGCTAAACACACGTTCTCTGCTGATGAGGTTGTGCTGGAGACGTGGGTTCGAACCTCACCCTGGAATGTTGTTGCACTACTGCTTTCATTAAATTGTTATAGATAGAGCATATATTCAACAAAGTGCTCCAAACACCAACAGTCAGTGTGAAAGCCACAGTGGCACAAGTGGCTAAACACATGTTCTCTGCTCATAAGGGTGTGCTGGAGACATGGGTTCAAACCCTGCTCAGGATGATGCTTTGTTCTTCTGTATTGTAGGACACATACAGGTGAAATATAAGTTCCCGCACATGTTCAGACATGAGATCTGTGGCTCACAGGTTAAGAGCGCTGCCTCACGGGTTCAGAGGTTGCTGGTTCGATCCCAGCCAGATCTCAGCGATATGAAGGAATGGTGCGAGCGATATGACGGAATGGTGCGGGCGATGTGAAGGAATGGTGCGAGTGAGAAGGCGCAGGAGATCAAGGGGTTCCCCCTAAGCTCCCGCACGATGTCCAGCAGGGGTTATACTTCTGCCTGGAAAAATTTTGATTAGGTGAGTAAAAAAAAAAAAAAAAAAAAAAAAAAAAAAAAAAAAAAAAAAAAAGGAAGAAAAAAGAAGTCTTACCCATCCACGAGCAGATCCATCATTACAGCGAATGTCAGTCCACACGTCCCTGAGTGCAATGGTCCAAACACATCTCTCATTCTGTAGGGCAAAGACATCATTATTATTATTTTTTTTTTTTAAGAAAATGACAGTCTAAATCTATAAACCAATGACTGATTTTACGATTAAATATTACTGACAAAATTTTCTAAAAGTGGCTATTTACTGATTGATTAAACAGACATGATCAGATCAGTGTGTTGGCTCCCCTTGTGGACAATAAGTGTATAATATATGAAAACAGCAGAAGGACATGGGATTTATACACCTGCAAATGGACATTATGCTATTTTGTATACCTAAATTATTTTAAAAGTTAGTCTAAAAAATGTTTAATAAATGTAAATTGACTACATAAATTAAATTCCTAAAGCTGTGCAGTGTCAGATTACAGAGTATATTATACTTCAGAAATATTGTATCAATAATAATATTTGTTTCAATATACTCTTCATCGTAATTTAGTTCTGATGATGCTTTTAAATTACTTTAACACATCTCCGCGATATGAGTGAATCGTATGTGCATGAAGGGGCGGGGGTGAGTCGAACCCTGGCACGATGTCCTGTTAATATGCTTCTTGATAACTATGAAAAAAATGTAGCCGTATAAAAATTTTGGCCGCCGTCCCTTCCCCACCTATTTAGGTTACCATAATTTGCTTTTTAAAGGAGTGATCCTCCAAAAGGTAAATGATGATAACCTACATGTTTAGCACCAAACAACACATTCACACGTTATAAGTCTTACCTGTCGATGAGAAGATGTCCATCATTACAGTGAATGTCTGTCCACACGTCCCAGAGCTCTGCTTCTGATGACTGTACACTCCAAACATCTCCCTTAACCTGTAGAGGATACACATAAATAAACACAAACATTACTACACATTGTATATCTAAAACATCAGAATTTAAAAGTTAGTCTATATAATAGTTAAATGTAATCAACTACATAAATTAAAGTCTTTAAAGCTGTACAGTGTAAAAAAATATATAATACATCATATATTATGAATCCTGTAACAATAGTATTTTTTTGGTTCATTTTTCGGTCTTACAGGCCACAGAACTATAAGAACTATGCATAGAAACAAACACATTCCATCCCATCCTTCAGTTGTGAGTGCTGACCAAACAAAACATGATGCATGATTTTTTTTTTTTTACATATTCAGTGTATATTATATACATTATTATATTTATTAAAATCACAACCTTACTTGTCCTATCCCTAAAACCTGACGTTAACATTATTGAACCTGCTGATCAGTTAAGGAGCCATATATATATATATATATATACAGCTATGGAAAAAATTAAGAGACCACTTAACATTGATTTCTGAACTTGGAGTGGTCTCTTAATTTTTTCCATAGCTGTATATATATATATATATATATATATATATATATATATATATATATATATGGCTCCTTAACTGATCAGCAGGTTCAATAATGTTAACGTCAGGTTTTAGGGATAGGACAAGTAAGGTTGTGATTTTAATAAATATAATAATGTATATAATATACACTGAATATGTAAAAAAAAAAAATCATGCATCATGTTTTGTTTGGTCAGCACTCACAACTGAAGGATGGGATGGAATGTGTTTGTTTCTATATATATATATATATATATATATACAGTTGTGCTCAAAAGTTTACATACCCCTTGCAGAATCTGCAAAATGTTAATTATTTTAACATAATAAGAGGGATCATGCAAAATGTGTGTTAAGGATTTCTCTGAAGCATGTTAGGGCAGTTTAACTTTCCAGGACAAACAAGAGACTCATGAACAACCATCACAAATCATAAAAACAGTCATGGATCGTCCAGGTAACCACACACAGTATTAAGAATCAAGGGTATGTACATTTTTGAATGGGTCATTTTTATAAATTCAGCTATTTTTTTACTATATGTAAACATCTTTTATGCAAAATATCTTATTCAGGACAGTGCTAAATAAAAAGCACTAGTGCATACTATCCACCCTATCTGCCTTAAATAGTACTGAAAATTACTAATGTCACATACTATCTAGGATGGATATGTATATATATATATATATATATATATATATATATATATATATATATATTTCACACATAGCCTACAGGAAATATATACACATACACATACACACACACACACACACACACACATACGTATATTACATATATATATATATATATATATATATATATATATATATATATATATACACACACATACATATAAATATTAGAATTTCTTAAAAAAAAAAAAAGGCTATGCGTTTTGCTGTACACATACACTACTGCTGGTAGTCTCGTCAAAATGAAATAGCCTTTACTTTGGGCTTAGGCCCCGTTTACACTAGTGCGTTTTCGTTTTAAAAGTTTAGCTACGTAAGTTTTGCTACGATTACGCCTGTCGAGAATTTCGAAAACGCTGCAGACCTCGTTTTAAGTTTGAAAACTTAAACTTAAACTATACTGAACCTTGCGTTTCAGTATAGACTGACCAAAACGGAGACTTTTGAAAACGACGGCGTGGCTGCCCACGTTCGCTTTGCGTATCCTTGAAGACCGTGTAAACAATAACAGGGGGACTGAACTGCAATCTTTGCTGGCTTTGTTGTAATTTTTAGCAAGCATTGTACAGTTAAACTCCGCACTTTAACTATACGGCTGCCTACATGTGCAAGAGACAACTGTTTACACTGGTACGCGCATGCCCAGTGTGCATGAACGGTCATGTGACATGCGTTTCCGGCCCAAGTCTCTGCGGAACAAAAGTGGGTATTTCTGAATTTGTGGGTGTTTTCAAAATGGTGGGTGTTTATAAATCATGCAATGAAAATGATCCCCTTCACCCGACCCCACCCTCTAAACCCTACCCACACTCTGATGTGGGCAAATCAGGTCACGCTCTCAAAAACGCCCCTCTGTTTATGGCCTCGCCCACTGATCTGTAAACTCCTATTACTGTCCTGCAGAGACCTGATAGTTTCTGAAACTCCGTGGACGATCGTTTTCATTTTAAAACAACGGGAAGTTATTTTTATTAAAAATTAACTAAAATTTTTGAATTAAAAAAAAAGATGTGCAAGAATAATTTCTAATAAACACTGCAATATTACAACACCACATCAAATTTCAATTACAGGCCTAGTAAAAACCTTTTAGTCACTTTATTTTCACTTTTACAAATACTTTTCATTTTTATTTTAATAAAACACCTCTCCGAGATTGATATGCGATGGCAGTGAGAAAAATGAGATTGGAAAATGGCTGATTTGGACTTGGTCGAATCGAACTTCGATTGATGTTGTGGTGAGTGAAGCTAGTGAAAACAGGATGGGCTATTTTTCACGTATTAATTTGCGAGCAGAAAAAAATAAACAACAGATTCACAACAGAAAAAAAGGAGAAAGAGCGCGTAGAGGTAGTAAATGATAGCGCATGCGCAAAGAAGATCAGCATGATTCAGATAATCCGGCAAAAAAACCCAACAAATTTATCTTAACATGAATTGAAAATTGTGACAGGCTTAACTGTTACCCTGTTATGTCATGTATTATCAGAACTCATATTAGCAGTGACCTTGATAAATTTGTAACTAATGGTCTTTTACCATGCTGTAAAAGAGGTCGTTTTACTTCAAAAATCATTATTAGACAAGCTGTCCCAAAAGCTATTTATTATTTTATCATTAGACTTGGAATCTTGGGGAGAGTTGGTCTTAGAGTCATTTAAACAATTTAAACGTGAATCATTTAATTAATTAATAAATAATAAATAGTCAAATTAGAAGGGCCCCAGACTAACTTTTTTTACTAGGAGCACCTTACTAAAAATTTTAGGAACACAAGGAGAAAATTTAGGGGCACACCATAAACTGACCTGCTGTGAAGTTATTCACATTTTCCCACTTTTTGACCATATTACTGACAAATGCCTTAGTAATAAATAGACTTAAAGGTTCTCTAAGCGATCCTGAGCGGAGCAACTTCCTGTTGACGTTCGAAGTGTTGTCAAACAAAACAGAGGCTAGCTAGACCCTCCCTCCGCCTCCTCCTCCCCTCCCATCCGTGCTTCCTGAAACAGTCATGAACGCGCATTTAAAATCATTCTTGTCGGTTATTGGCTGGAGCATGTTTATTATGATTCGTGGTCCAGGCTGCACCAGTTTGTTTTTATTGCCATTTTCGGAGCTTGTGGCGACTACAGAGACCGCATTTTTTTACAGTGTGTTCAGGGGACAGGCAGCTAGCGGATAGTGAGGAGATGTTTGCTGTATGTGACAAAAAATGTTTTGGCCTAAAAACGCGTGACATCGCTTAGGTCCTCTAAGCGATGTCACGCGTTTTTAGGCCAAAACATTTTAACTTTAACTTTAACTTATAGAACTAACAATGTGCAGTTTTATTTTAAGTTTGCAAGGTTTCAGATTAACATTTGAGGGCAGCATTATCATTCACAATGTCTAAATAATATTCATTTTATTCCTTCATAATTATTCAAGAATTCAAAAGCAAAATGATTGAAAATAAGGGAGTGGAAATGGCAGCCACCTACTGGTTACAATAGTAATTTAATGTCTTTTTTATTTTTAAATAAGTGTGAGTTTACCTACATGTTGAAACTTTTAGTTTTATAAATGGGGGTAAACTATGAAGAATGAACAAATAATGTTCATCACATTAAAAATAACATTTAAATATGATAATGTTAGAGTTTTGAAGTGCTGGAAAAAGATGTGTAAAGCATTTTACTATTCCTGCCAAAATTCCATGGTTACAGTGTTACTACATTAAATCCATGGCAAATTTTGTCAATTTGTGGACTGAAAGCCCTCTATAATTTGTTCATTCAATGTTTCTCCTGGTTTATCTATGTTAATAATGGAGAACTCTGCGCCAAATTTGAATGCTTCTCATTAGATCTTGCAGTGATGTTATTCCATGGCGAATTAAAATGCTTTCTTTACTGGATCTCCCAGGCTGTGTAGTAACGGTGTCGCATGATCATGGTTGGCTCGTGAGTCTTGAGTCGCTCGTGCCTTGCATTGACATTGGTCCAAACTGATAAACGATCCGTAAAGCACAAATGAGTAGTGCAGTTTCGTTCCGCTTTCATTATGTTTGCCATTCGATGCTGGGCAACGTTATGGTGGTCGCGCCAGCGCGAGTGCTAACAAATTTTGATCGCACCAGCAGGAAAAATAGTCACAAAATACGAGCATTTAGTCGCAGTCTGGAGCCGTGGAATTATATTGTCGTTTTACTGGCAATATATACCACTTGTGATTTTCTAAAGATATTTTCAGAAGTGCAGTCTACCAATAACATTAGAGCGATAACACTAGGACTGCCCAAGAGTGACTTACTTGACCCAGACATGTAGCGATAAACTCTTTCGGTGTGAACATATTTATAAATAAAAATCTGAAACAGAAGCAGCCTTTATATCGCAACACAACACGCCTATCTAAAATATATAAGTTAACTGCTCAGCAGTTAATATCTAATTAAATTGGTAAATAAACTGTTTACATTTGCAATAACAACTTACCATGGTTTCTGCTGTAATTCCTCAGTGCTACAATCCCCTCACTAACTTCCAGTCAGAGACTGCTGGCCTGAAACTACTGTGAAGCCTGCGATTCTGCAGTGTGATGCTGTTCTGGGCAGAAAAAAAAAAAGTTATTTACAAACTTATTCATCTACGTTGTCATTTAAATGAAGCCATTATAGAATACTGTATAAAAGTAATTTTTGCAACATATCAGTATTTTAGGAAAGTTTTACATTTACTCGACAAGATATGGTCGAAATTTTGACCCACATGTGCTCAGCCATGTCATATCTAGGCCAGATGTGATGGCTATCTTCCACATTTGGCCCAAAAGTTCTTGCTATTTGGTGAAAAACATATTTATTACCCTTATATATCCTTATATATCCTTCATATATTATTTTATGTTCATTTTGAATTATTGTTGTTGTTTGTCCTGTATATATTTGTTATAAGGTAGCACTTGACCTACAGAATTCTAATGGCATTTTAACGGGTGAAAGAAGTTCATGCTGTGGATGTATAGGATCAGGATTTGAATGTGGTAATGTTTGGAATCCGTACAAGATAATAGATAAGTTTAACAACCAAATTCTCCATTTGGACAGTTGTGGCCCCAGGGCCAGCATAGACCACCTCAAATCCTACACTGAAGTGTAAAGTACAGCCCAAAATGCCATTATTAACAATCAGGAAAAAAAAAACAACTTTTGATCAAAGTCATGTGATCATTGTTTTCATAATCGATCATCGCAATCACTTACATTTGTGTCATTTGTGTACCCATCCCTAATTTGGATCAGTTTCTAGCCAAGATTGGGTAGTTCCAGAAAGCTTTATCCCTTTTTATTTTTTATTTTTTTCTTTAATCTTTATAAATCATATTATGTAAAATGAATATTTCTCCTTTAAGGACCACAGCAGAGTGGGAATTGGACTCAGGACTCTGAATCTCTTACCATAGCCTATGTGAGTGCAAACCACTGCACCATCTTTCATATTGACCTGTACTATTTGCAGAAATTAGTCCCTTTTAGATTCTCAAGACTATGTGCCAATAACATCATCATTATTATTATTATTACTACAGCTTTTTTATGAAAAGGAACAGGACTTTTGGGAAGCATTACCAGCACATTATAATATGGTGCACTTTTTATAAATAGTGTATGCACTTCTTGATTGTGCAAATATTACAAAATGGAGAAAAATTAAGGTTGAGATTTTGTTTATATCACTTTTGGATCAGAGATAGACTGTAAAAAAGTTTATAGCCTGACTCTGCTACCTGTTACTTTTTGCTCGGACACTCCCTTCCTGGATCTCTGCCTGTTTCCTCTCTTCCGGGCTGCTATTGGTTAAATAAATTGTCCCACCCTTTAGAGGCGTTACCGTTCGCCGCTCTCATTGGTCAGATTCGTCAATCAATCAAACGCGTAAACACACACCCATCAAAACCAAAAGTCTTTCGTCGCTTGAGTGACTAAACGTGTTTCTTTGAATCATAAAGAGGTTTAACCTGCGAATATGGCCAGAGGGTGAGAAAATTAACAGCAACAGATGTTTAACGGTCTTTCCGTTTTGTGCTTACTTTATATCAGCCGCCACACAAAGTTGTGTTGATGCTTATTGTAGTTTTAATATCATAATGACTATGCATTTACTTAACTAAACTGTAAGTGTGATCGGTTTTGTTTGGGTGAAGAAGCTATGTTTTCAACGTATTTTTCACGCGCAAACAGGCATAAACATCCGGTGCGTATTAAAATACACAGCTAGAAAGTTAATGAAACGGATGCGCACAACAACCAGCTGGATATTCTTTACGAAGCTTCGTGTCTGTAATTTCATAAACATTTGAGATGCCATTTTTTTCGCCATTATTATCGTGTTGAGTGTTGTACAAACGATCTTTGTTTACAGTGGAGGCGATACCACATTTAATGTTTTCCAGATGCGAGGAACTGCTGTTGTAACTCATGACTACGTTCACATTGTTCGGCACCTTTTATTACATTATTTATTAATTCCCTAATATCTTCATGACTTTTTCAATCTGTGTTGTGTGAACTGCAACTGCACTTGACAAGTGGTTGTCACACAATAGGGTCGTGTGTGTTGGGTGTTTTCATGTGTGGTGACTCACATGGATATGAGCTGTGTGTCATCTGAACGTTAGATCCTGTCACCATCTTCCTCTTGTGATTTGTTGTTCGTGCGTAACCATAACACTGCGCTGTACGAACTCGCGTCTCCAAATTGACTGATGTGTGATTAGAATTTCCGGTGTCAAGAGAAACCGGGCTACAATTTTTAGGTAACACCTGTTGACCGAGAACCAACGTAGTCTATAATTTATCAAATACATACCGAAATACATTTCAGAGATTAACATAAACACATAAACACATTCTGAATAAATTTATTTATGTATAACCAACACAAATACAAAGAATACATTTTGTTGTAATCTAAACTTTTTAAAGATTTCTCTTGGATATCTCAAGATTTCTTAAGACTTCTATCTTGGATAACCTTTGGACATTTGTCATTGACTTTTAGACAGAAGAACTAAAATAACCCTCAGAAATAGCCATGGTAGCCACTATTACCATTATTGTTATTATTGCTTAAAGGGTTATTTCACCCAAAAAATGAAAATAATGTAATTTATTACTCATCCTCATGTCGTTCTGCACCTGTAAGACCTTCGTTCATCTTCGGAACACAAATTAAGATATTGTTGATGAAATCCAATGGCTCAGTGAGGCCTCTATAGACAGCAAAAAAAAAAAAAAAAAAGACTTTTCAACAATATCTAGTGGTGGGCCGATTTCAAAACGCTGCTTCGGATCTTTACGAATCGAATCAGTGATTTGGATCTCCTATCAAATGGCTAAACTGCTGAAATCACGTGACTTTGGTACTCCGAATTACTGAGTCTTTTCATAAAGCTTTGAAGCAGTGTTTTGAAATCGGCCCATCATTATAATGTTGAAAAGTCGTTATTTTGTTTTTTTGGCTTACAAAAAGTGTTCTCGTCGCTTTATAATATTAAGGTAGAACCACTCAACTCACATGAACTGTTTTAAATATCTTTTTAGTACCTTGGATCTTAGAGTTACAATGGCATTTCTCTCTATAGAGGCCACACTGAGCCATCAGATTTAATCAAAATATCTTAATTTGTGTTCTGAAGATGAACAAAGGTCTGACAGGTGCAGAACGACATGAGGGTGAGTAATAAATGACATTATTTTCATTTTTGGGTGAACTAACCCTTATCTAGGCAATTTATTTATTTATTTATTTATTTTTTTTATATATACAGCAGTCAAGGCACCAATCAGGAGCTCTCAGACGTGCTGAACGAACTGTGGAAGCTGGATGTGAACCGCATGAAACCTGGAAAAGACTATAAAATCAACCTACAAGTAGGTGTTTGGAGGAGGAGGCAGGTTTATATATTAAAGACATACAGAATGTTAGATGTATACAGTCATTTATAGTGCATTTGTTTTCACATAGGGAAAGGCTGGCTTTGTATCTGAGGGCAGTAACAATGCCAGGGACAGTGCTAGAGCTCCTCTCTTCTCTTATGTCAATGAAAACAAGCTCAAAAGCATTGATACCTATCACCGTAAGAAACCATGGGCCGTTTCTATACTAATTCTAATTGCATGTCTTTGGTCTTTGTATCCTTATACATAAATCTAATAAAAACACTTGATTTCATTAGATTCACAGATCTAATGCAATGCATGGCACAAATGTTGAGGCAGCTGTTTAATCTACTTTGTGTCTTCCCAGACTTCATAAATCTGCTGGACAACTATGAGATGTCTACAGGAGTGGCTGAGCAGGTGACAAAAGAGGAGCTTCAGGAGAACAATCTATTCCTGGATGCCATTCTGAAGACAGAGGTCATGAAGGTACATTATCGCATTGCTCAAAGGTCTTGTTTTGCCTTGCTATTAGTAACATCATGTCTGAACATGTAGAAATTTAGCAACTCAACGAATGTGTAGTATGTCTACTACTAAATGTTATCTGATTGAAAGAGGTAATTCCTGAACAGAGTTGGCAAGTAACTAATGTTAAAACCACAAAACATTTCTCAGTAGTATTTAATATTTTATTATAATTAATTGAATTTCGTTTAAATATCAGGCATAACATTATGACCACTGACCGGTGAAGTGAATAACACTGATTATCTCTTCATCATGGCACCTGTTAGTGAGTGGGATATGTTAGGCAGCAAGTGAACATTTTCTCCTCAAAGTTGATGTGTCAGAAGCAGGAGAAATGGGCAAGCGTAAGGATTTGAGCGAGTTTGACAAGGGCTAAATTGTGATGGCTAGATGAGTCAGAGCATCTCCAAACTGCAGCTCTTGTGGTCTGCAGTGGTCAGTGTCTATCAGAAGTGGTCCAAGGAAGGAACAGCAGTGAACCGGCAACAGGGTCATGGGCGGCCAAGGCTCATCGCTGCACGTGGGGAGCAAAGGCTGACCCGTGTGGTCCGATCCACCAGATGAGCTACTGTAGCTCAAATTGCTCAAGAAGTTAATGCTGGTTCTGATAGAAGGGTGTCAGACTACACAGTGCATCACAGTTTGTTGCATATGGAGCTGCATAGCCGCAGACCAGTCAGGTTGCCCATGCTGACCCCTGTGAACCACAGAAAGTGCCAAAAGTGGGCATGTGAGCATGAGAACTGGACCACGGAGCAATGGAAAAAGGTGGCCTGTCTGATGAATCATGTTTTCTTTTACATGACATGGATGGCCAGGTGTGTGTGCGTTGCTTACCCGGGGAACACATGGCACCAGGATGCATTATGACTTGGGTCCTGCCATCCATGTGGATTTTACTTTACACGTACCACCTACCTAAGCATTGTTGCAGACCATGTTCACCCTTTCATGGAAATGGTATTCCCTGGTGTCTGTGGCCTCTTTCAGCAGGATAATGTGCCCTGCCACAAACCAAAAATGGTTCAGGAATGGTTTGAGGAGCACAGCAACGAGTTTAAGGTGTTGACTTGGCCTCCAGATTCCCCAGATCCCAATCCGATCGAGCATCTGTGGGATGTGCTGAACAAACAAGTCTGATCCATGGAGGCCCCACCTTGCAACTTACAGGACTTAAAGGATCTGCTGCTAACCTCCAGATACCACAGCACACCTTCAGGGGTCTACTGGAGTCCATGCCTTGATGGGTCAGGGCTGTTTAGGCAGCAAAAGGGGGACCAACACAATATTAGAAATAATGTTATGCCTGGTCGGTGTGTATTGGTTTGTTTTGCACTGCCTAGCCAAATATTGATAAAAAAACACGTAAGAGGAACTAAAAATGATTTAAAGTAGTGGATGGAAAGTGGACCGTGAATATGGGCATGTGAGACAAATGTGTAAATGTAGTACAGAGGTGTTGGTTCAAGGAGGAGACACTTACAACAAAGTGCAGAGACGTTGTGCATATACATACAACCATTAATGTGTAAACATTACCTGACAAGTGAAAGAAAACATTATAATCTATCAGTCCAGTTCTGAATTTTGTCTTTGCAGTGTGCCCACAGGTATTTAGTAAGCAAAGGTCGAGCCTCATCGGATCCGGCTAAGTTTAAGAGGCAGCTCTATGACATTTGGTTCAAGCTCTATCGCAGAGACAAAAGTGGAGGGTGAGTTATAAACCTGATTTGAACAGGCAAGCATACATCTGTGTATTTCAGACATATGACTTAAATTGGGTTTTTAGATCAGTAACTGACACACTAATGACATTTGGTATGAAAAAATCCTTTCTCATCATATTGCTTGAGGTTTATGTGCTAATAACTTGTGTAAATTGTATGCCCAGCATTTATACATAAAGAAGATTATATTTATCTGCCCATCTCCCTCTCATCTCTGATGCAGTGAAGATTCCTGTGGATTTGAGCATGTATTTGTAGGCGAAACCAAGCATGGTAAAGAGATCATGGGCCTCCACAACTGGGTCCAGTTTTACCATCAGGAGAAACACAATCATGTGGACTACAAAGGATACAAGGCTAGAAGTAACAAGGACACGGTATTTCATCATTTAATATTGATTTGACAAGGAAACTCTTGTTTAATATAGCTTTGTGTGCATTACTTTCAATGTTTAAATTTGCCCTGTGGTTCAATCTCACAGCCAGATGAGGATGATCACGTCTTAAACCTGCAGTTCAGCTGGAATGGTTTAGTCAAGCCAGTGGGCAGCTGTTTCATAGGCGTCAGCCCAGAGTTTGAGGTGGCTCTGTTTACCATCGTCTTCCTTCTGTCGGATGAGCGTGTGACCAACGTTAAGGTGAAAATAGATGAGTACCTGCTGGAGATTGTGGTGTACAGATTTGGGTACTCCATTGGGACATCATACCCCAAAATGATCAGCAGCAACAACCGGGATCTCTAGGTCTCACTGAGAGGTCATAAAATATCTGGTTGGGAAAAAAAGGCTAACTAGGACAAAGTGGGCATGATAATCCAAATTTCAGCTTGTGAAATAATCTTGAACTGTTTATGTCATAGGTCTTCAACCCTGTTCCTGGGGATGCACTAATATAGTTTGTACCGCTATCAGAATTCTGCATAATGACAGTTATGTTCATAAAATTTGAACTTATCATAATTGCACTCAGGCCCTTAAAGTTGAGTGAGCCTTAATGTACGTTTAGCCTATAAACTACGAGCAGCTATAATCACTGACAATCATAGACCAAATCTTAACTGCTACAAGCTTTTAGACCTCTGCTTTTTTTTCTCTCTCTTTTTAAAATTGAGCAAGAAAGTTACAAATCAGAAATTAGACTCTTATGTATATTTTATGAAGCTCAAGACATCTGTGGAATGTGGAAAATTAATATGGGCATTTATAGATGAATATTAATGTCATTTACACTTTTGTTACTTATCCGTCCTTGGAACTGCATAGTATAAAATTGATTCTGCTCAAAAATCATTTAGCTTTTTTGTTATGTAACCGAAATAGATACTTTGAAGTATGTACCAAAACCTTTACTACTGGTACAGCAATATACATGTGCCTTATGGTTGTTACTGTTCGAATAAAGACATTTTCATGTAACATGTTGATGTTTTTTTTTTCCCCCGCATCTTTTTCTCTCCGTTTTTGACTTCTGTCCACACTAAGGCGCCGTTTTTATCAAGGAAAACAGAGCTTTTTGAAACTCTCTGCAAAGTGGATAAATTTGCGTTGTAGCTAGTGTGTGGATGGTGAACTGAAAACGGAGGTATTTGAAAACAATGATGCATGTTTAGTCACGTGACGCATATTGTACCCATATGCATATATATCCAAATGTCTCCGGATTAATGTAGCCTAGACATTGCCTGATAATGCTAAAGAGATGATACATATTTTCCAAATTGAAATTACTTTAATTTGAGATATTTGTTAACATTTGGGTTAATGAGTAAATGTTCAGAAACAAAATCATACATTCAAATATAAGATTGCATTTCTGTTGTGAGATCTTGTGGAACAAAAAAAAGATTAAACTTTTAAAGGTTTACAGCATCAGATTACATGAAACAAAACATTAAACCCAATAAAACCCATTACATGTATGATACAATGCTAAATAAACATATTAATCAAAAGAAATAAAAATAGAAATGATGTTGTCCTGGAAAGTTCGATATGAGACTTGAAACTGTGATTCCAACAAACCTTTTTGGTTCTGTTCTGTGTCATTGCATGTGTCAGTGTGATTAATTTATTTCCTGGTCTTCCTGATGGTCTTGGTCACCTTAGCTCCCCTTTGATGGTCATTAACGCGGTTACGCAGAACTTTGATGTCGTACTTCTGCCTCTTTAGTTTCTCAGCCAGGTCAAACTTCTCAGCTTGGAGTTGGCTGAGCCACTTCCAAAGGTCAAGGGCTTTCTCTCCCAGCTTTTCCTGGTTGAGGTGATCGATGTTGAGGGGCTTGCGACGTTCCATCAGACATTTGGTCTTCTTTTCACGTTCTGTCAATTTCTTGCCTTTCTTTTGATCCACCTTTTGCAGATAGCCACCGTAGCCCTTGTTTGAAAGGATCTTCTTTTTCCTGGCATCCTCCTCAGCTCGTAATTTGGCGGCCTCCTCCTCACGCCGTGCCCTTTCCTCGGCAATGCGTGCCTGTCTCTCACGCTCACGCTCGGCTCTGATGCGCTGCTGCTCGGCACGATCGGCCCGACGCCGCTCAATGCGGTTCTTCAAAGCTATGAGATCATCCTCCTCCTTCTGCCTGGTGGAGAAGTGCAGCTCGATGAGACTCTGTAATTCATTGAAGTCCTTCTCCACACGCTTCCGGTGGATGTCATCAAAGTCCAGCTTCTCTCCATCAGGCAGCTTTGGTGCCATAATGTTGGGAACATACATCTTGAGCTTGGGTTTGGTGTCTTCTTCTGCCTCCTTTTCTTCATCTCCCTCTTGTTCCTTCTCCTCAGTTTCTTCTTCCTCCTTAGCCTCTTCTTCAACCTCCTCTTCTTCTTCTTCTTCTTCTTCTTCGTTCACATCCTCCTCGAACTCCTCCACATACTGCATGGTGTCGCACATGGTGCTACTTTTGAATGTTTTGGGAAGAGCAGATCACTGTACAGCCGGTGGTAAAGATCCTAAAGGGACTGAGATGTTCTCCATGGATGCCTTGTGGTTTTATAGGGTTCTCCCTCCCCATGTGACGTTTGCTAAATGGCTCTTGGCTAAGCTTTTTGAACAGATGCATGTAGGATCTATTTTCTACCTAGCAGGGCCTTGTCTTGTCCAATACCCAGACCCTGACCTCTAACCTCTGACTCTCCTACCCTAAAACCTTTGTGGTGTGAAGAGGAGCCTATTTCTGACTAAAAACAGATGCACACGTACACTTGTGCATTGGTAGGGATCTTGTTTCACACCATGTTTGATTAGATTAACTGGGCACCAATATTTAGGCATTGATTTAATTGCCTAGCATCAGTGGTTTCGTTCCATCTGTTGCTTTGAATATAAACAATGATTCTGTGTCATTTTTAGGTTAATGGATATCTCATTAATTCAATGTCTATTTGAAAATTACAGGGAATTTTATACCCCACCCCTGAGACAATGTGAACTGCATAATGGTAGACAGAGAGATAACAGACAAAGGCCGACAAGTGTTCAGTGGCGACTGTACAACTATTTGTGTATTAACATTTCAGCTGGCTGTCTCTGCTTGCCATTGGAAACCTGTGGAACCACCGCCAGTCCTTTGGGAAAATAAACACTGAGTCTGTCCCTGATGCCAGTTTTCTATTTGATGTATAATGTTGGAAAAGTCTTATAAATGCTGTTCTATGGAAATTATCACAGAATCCTGTTTAAAAAATGTTTAATGGTTTCCACATAAATTATTTTTAAATTTACTTGAGCACCAAATAAGCATACTGGAATGATTTCAGAAGGACCTTGTGACAATGACTATAATATTATTACAAATAAATACAATAAAATAAAAAACATCAAAAGTTGACTGTGCTAAGAGCATAGCAGAATATTTCAGTTGCCCCTTAAAAGCATTACACATTAGATGCTTTGCATTTGTTTCTGAGCAATTTCTAATGAGCTCTGGAAAGAGTTTGTCATAATGTGTACAGAGAAATAAGGAACCACTTAAGCCACTTGTGGGATGGTATTTGTTTTAGGATTGTGAAGGAATTTATGGCTCTCCACTGGTCCAATTCTCCCATGCCACCTCTTATTAACGTTGATTTTAATGTTACATCATTGTGCACTTATATAAAGCAATTGTGTCACTCTTATGTCATCTTCAGTAGCTAATAGACAGGATGAGTGATAGATGAAGAATGAAGGGTAACTAGCTCCCTTTCTTCCTCCCTTGTTTGAATATAAATAGTCTTTATGAGCTCACTGTACCCTTGTTCTGAGGAGTGATTCTATCAACCTTTTGGGGGCAGTTTACACCATTTTCAAACTACAACGTAAAACTTTTATGCTTTTTGGCCATTCATTTACACGACAACGGCGTTTGAGTGTCTGAAAACGCAAACTTTTCAAAACATGTTTCAAAATACTAGTTAAAAAAAACGATAATGGTTTATTTATAAAGTGACATCGCCAACTACTGGCCTGGCATGCATAATACATTGGTTTTCGCGGATTTCGTGTGAACGGGGATTATTTTGACAATGGTGTCGTCTGCACACGAAAAATGCAAAGAAAAAACTTTTCTGTTTTTAGTACATCGTTGTCGTGTAAAACGTACCGTCTGCCAGCATGTTATTTGTGAGTGACAGGTGGAGGTCTTATTTAAATCAGATTCCTGATTGGACAGACCCAACAAGGGACAGCTGCATCTAGCAGGGGCCCAGTGTTTGCGACGATTGACAACAAGATCCCCAAATAGCAAATTCACAGTTAAAGTAGCAGTATCTACTCTGCGGTACATCAATATTTTTTTAAATATATAGATTGAAATTGTACGCATCAATTCCTCGCTATTCCTGTACATCAGTTATTGCTATTGACATTACACTAAGTTCCAATATGTTTTGTACTTCTCTTTGTGTGTACAATTTGTACTTGGAGAGTAAATTTTGTTTCGTCCTTTGATAATCTAGCTTTGTTTTTGTTTTTTTTGCATTTTCAGAATTGAAATCAGAACGCAATGGCTAAAACTGTACTTACCATACAGCATATGCAACTCGAAAAAGGATATATATTGTAACTTTATCTGTTGATTATATGTTCTTTTAAAGATAGTATCTATTACATCATATGATTGAACAGTATTGAATTAATTAGTACTTTCTAGTCGACATGCCCTGATGTCTAATGTTTACATTCTCTTTTAGTCATCGGTGACGTATCCCTTCGATAGCTCAGTTGGTAGAGCGGAGGACTGTAGCGGTTTATCACTGAAATCCTTAGGTCGCTGGTTCGAATCCGGCTCGAAGGAGATATTTTTTCGATCACATGAAATAGAGAAACAGCGCCACCATGTGGACATATGGAGACGGAGACACACACACCATTTATGAATTGTGACGAAGATTTTACCTCTTCGTCTTCTTTCATTTAATTATTAAGTTTCATTTCATCTGACACTTTCAGGTGATTCTTCTTTATTTCAGAGAAAAGGCATGGCTGTGACGATATTTATTTATGAAGTTATTTATTAAGTGGTGATATGTCCTTTTCGCAAAATAAATTTCATAACATGACACATGTGGATGAGTCTCGACCGATCAGCTGTGAATGGTTTATGTATGTGTGACATTTTAACGTGTAGAAAATAACTGCATTGAGTTCATGCAAAGACTTGAACAAAGAAATGAATAATAATATTGTAGACGTCACGTCATACGCGAAGTGGAGGCGTGGCCAAGCGATTATGCCTTTTGAATCACTGCTAATGTGGCCTTAGTATACAAAGATCTCGTTTATTTACACTCTTAATGTTTATTTTGGTCCGTTGGATTCAGTGAAACTGACAAGGTTCCTAAAAGCTAACGTTCGCGTTTCGTTCTGTCCTTTTAGGCAAAACCCCCACTGTTTTAGGTAAGCAATCAATATTGTGATGTTTTTAAGAGTCAAATGTGTGATGATAACCTCTCAAGGCGTTTATAATGGCCTCAAAACGTTCTTGGACACTCACTCCACCCTAAAAAGTGCACGAATTTCATTTGTTTGAAAGAAAGATAGCATAAACAAACATGTTTGTTAGGTTTTAAGTTGTGAATCAGTAAATGTTTTGCTTAAACTTAAGATTAAAAAGTATTTGGGCCAATGGTCTGTGTTTTGGACACTTTGTGGTTGACCTTAGATAGCATGTTCATAGTCAATGTGGTGAACTTTGATTAACTAGACACTTGTTTGAACATGAGTAGAAATGGTTTGAAAATCCACTTAAAGGGTTAGTTCACCCAAAAATGAAAATTCTGTCATTTATTACTCACCCTCATGCCGTTCCACACCCGTAAGACCTTCGTTAATCTTCAGAACACAAATTAAGATATTTTAGTTGAAATACGATAGCTCCGTGAGGCCTCCATAGGGAGCAATGGACACTTCCTCTCTCAAGATCCATAAAGGTACTAAAAACATATTTAAATCGGTTCATGTGAGACAGTGGTTCAATATTAATATTATAAAGCGACGAGAATATTTTTGGTGCGCCAAAAAAAACTAAATAACGACTTATTTAGTGATGGCCGATTTCGAAACACTGCTTCAGGAAGCATCGGAGCACAGATAAATCAGTAGTGTGTCGAATCTGCTGTTCAGAGCGCCAAAGTCACGTGATTTCAGCCGTTGGCAGTTTGACACGCGATCTGAATCATGATTCGACACACTGATTCATTTATGCTCCGAATCTTCCTGAAGCAGTGTTTTGAAATCGGCCATCACTAAATAAGTCGTTATTTTGTTTTTTTGGCGCTCCAAAAATATTCTCGTCGCTTTATAATATTAATATTGAACCACTGTACTCACATGAACTGATTTAAATATGTTTTTAGTACCTTTATGGATCTTGAGAGAGGAAGTGTCCATTGCTCCCTATGGAGGCCTCACGGAGCCATCGGATTTCAACTAAAATATCTTAATTTGTGTTCTGAAGATTAACGAAGGCCTTGCGGGTGTGGAACAGCATGAGGGTAAGTAATAAATGACAGAATTTTCATTTTTGGGTGAACTAACCCTTTAAAATCACCTCGACACCAGCTGGTTACAGCAGGTAATTGCAAAAGTTAAGAAAGGTTAGTTTTAAGAAAAGGCTAAGCACCATTTGTTTGCAGATGATTGTTTTTCATAATTTTCATTATTCTATATCTTCATGTGTATATATATATATATATATATATATATATATATATATATATATATATATATATATATATATATATGTGTATATATATATATGTATGTATATAAAATATTTTCCACATATAACTTATTTATATTCATGTAATAGGTCATCAGCTATGCTGTGAATCAGCATTAGTCACCCAAAAAATGAGTGACAACAGCATCTGTGAGACAGAACAGCATCCTGTAAGTAAATGAGCGAGACAACATGTACATTTACACTTTATTAAACAAGCACAATGTAAGACAATGAGAAACACTGTGGTGAATTATATTTTCGAATAGTTTACAGCAATGGAGAGACACTCAGATAGCAAGGAAGAGTAAACGGGCTGAGGAGGTGGACGAGACAGATGTCAGTCTGAAAAGAGTAACTAAAAAGAGAGAGATCACAAACGGCTGTGGTAGAGACAGAGAGAGAACGAGCAAGCAAAGGAGAGATTAAAAATAAAAAACAGTGCAAGCAAACAGCCCGAGGAGAGGCAAAGTAATGTACTGCATGGACAGTCTACAAATGCTTTCAATAACGAACAGAGTAAAACTGATCCACAATATTTCTTTATATCAAAAATATATCAATGGGTCTATGACTACATGAAATAGAGAAAGCACATACAATATTAAATATGTACATTTTGTATGTAAGTATTCATCAAATCCTTATATACACAAGATTTAGTCCCAAACAGTCCAAACATGAACGCAACGTTGACAGAACATTGCAGCTGTGAAGATTACAGAGCCACAACGTAATTCCAATGTTGTCAGGATGTTGCCGACCAATTGGGTGAAGTCCCTGTGATAAAGTACAGTCAGTTTTGAAGTGCTATGTGTGATGTGCTTTCAGAGAGAATCATGCACTCCCTTGAGTCGCTCCCGTCAATGGGATTTTGGTTTCTTCCATAAAAATGCAAAACTCGAAAAAGGTGCTAACAAAAAAATCAGGCCTCTGCGAAGTCATGCTGACCGCTGTGCATGGATGGACCGTTTCTAAAAAAAAAAACACAAAAACAACATATATTAGGCTTCATAAAGCATTAGAACGTGAAGAAAAACAGAAATGCTTGACAAAAAAGGTCTTTTTAAATAATTTTTTAAAAAGTCACTATGATTTGTTTAATAATATGGCATATATAAGTAACTACAAAATACTTTAAAATGTAAATATGTGTACATATGTGTGTGTGTATATAACATTTTCATAATTAATGTTTTTGCACATATAGCCAACCAGTGGCAGACCTGATGTTTAAGAGCTGCTCTGACGTTGAACTTTTGAGCCCGTGGCAGGACCAGACTCCTCGCTGTGTCGTTTTCCAGATGTCTGGAGGATGCTGCTGTGCAGCCCTCGTCCTGAGAATGAGATTTAAAGATTATAATGCTAACTGTAACATCTTTATAAAGTTAGACTGGCCTTTGGTTAAATGTGGAGGTCTTTACCTGGCTGTATAGCTGTACCAGGTATCTGCTGTGAGTCTTGCCTGTAGCACATTGTGCTACTACTGTTGCCTGCAAAACCTGCAAGATAAACACTATAATGACATGTCTTGCATTTGGAAAAATAACAATGCTGCTGAGATTTAATGACATTGTTGATAATTGCAGATATAGATATTGACACGTCGTTGGTATAGGTTTTGTACCTTGCAGTGGCATGCTGCTGGTTGTTTGGTGGTCTCCTTGTGAGTAAACCATCCTGCCGTGCCATTCACCTTGAGAGGTGGGTGGCATCTGATAGCCTGAGATTAATTAAAAAAGATAAATCAGATATAGTAATGTTTTCGGCATTATGCTGTTTTTGCACAAAGGGAAGTTTTTTTTATTGAAATTAAAATAACCAAGTTGCAGCGACATCTCTTTACTTTTCGGATTATGTGTTTACTGGCATGACCACAACCATCCAATCAATTCCTGATGGCCATATTCAAGTTTTTTTCTTGTTTGAGAAGCAAACTCAGATATTTCACTCGGATATACATCCCAAAAGGGAAGAAAAGGCTGACTTTAACCCTCTGGTATTGTTCATTTGGGGGTCACACTTGTATTATTCACGGTCGAAAGTGACTGAACACCTGAAATGTAACTTTTTTTTAAGTAAAATCAATATTTTTTTCAATAATATTTTTTATTTCATGGTACTAATAATTATTTATGCAATTATTATGATAAATATTTTCCCTTAGAATTATTTTTTTATTGCTTTTCAATTAAATCTGTATTTCATATTAAAATAGAGACAATGCCTTTAAAATCCAATTAGTGCAAAATAGTGCCATCTGGAGGAAGTAAAAAGGAAAAACATCTGTAATGCCATGGTGTGACCACTAGATTCCTATTTAGCTCTATATAAAATGGCTTATAAATTCTCTAGTTGTTTTTTACAGAAGAGGATTAGGGCCAAGCAATAATAATAATAAAAAAACATCTCGAGATTAAAGTTGTTAAATTTCGAGAAAAAAGTTGAAATAAAATGTTGAGAATAAACTCATTAAATTCCGAGAATAAACTTGTTAAATTTCAAGAAAAAAAAAATTCGAATTTGTTCTCGTAATTTAACGACTTTTTTCTCATAATTTAATGAGTTTATTCTCAACATTTTATCTCGACTTTTTTCTCGAAATTTAACGACTTTTTTCTCATAATTTAATGAGTTTATTCTCAACATTTTATCTCGACTTTTTTCTCGAAATTTAACGACTTTTTTCTCATAATTTAATGAGTTTATTCTCAACATTTTATCTCGACTTTTTTCTCGAAATTTAACGACATTTTTCTCATAATTTAACAAATTTGTTCTCGTAATTTAACGACTTTTTTCTCATAATTTAATGAGTTTATTCTCAACATTTTATCTCGACTTTTTTCTCGAAGTGTAACGAGTTTTTTTCTCGTAATTTAACAAATTTGTTCTCATAATTTAACGACTTTTTTCTCATAATTTAATGACTTTATTCTCAACATTTTATCTCGACTTTTTTCTCGTAATTTAATGAGTTTATTCTCAACATTTTATCTCAACCTTTTTCTCGAAATTTAACGACTTTTTTCTCGTAATTTAACGAGTTTATTCTCGGAATTTAACAACTTTAATCTCGAGATGGTTTTATTTTTTTATTATTGCTTGGCCCTAATCCTCTTCCGTAGTTTTTAGACATAAATACTTTTTTTTTTTTTTTTTTTTTTTTTAAATTGTGGATTTGGACATTCTTAAAGACTACTTTTTGTCAAGGTTTAGATTTTTGTTTGTTTATTTGAGATGTTGAATGATGTGTCAGTTTTTGTATTAATTTTAGTCAAACCGGAACACAGAAATACATTTTGTTACACATAACATTAAAATTCAACAAAAATGTAACCAAAATTAATAGGAATGCTTTATCAGAGTTATATCAAACCTGATATGTGTTCGAGTTGTCTATTTTGCACTCTAAATATTTCAGAGCGTCACCCCTTCATTGCTGTGCACTTTTTTTCTGCATTGTGGCTAATTTTTAGATTGTACACTACAGATAAAAATTCTCTGTATTTTTGCATTTTTGCTTATTTCCCATTCATTTCCAATGGCATGTATTTTTGACTGCGAAAAACACAAGTGTGACCATTTTTTTATGACCATTTAGCATTTTTTTTTTTTTTTTTTTTGTGGACACATAGCAACTGCCGCAAAAGTCACTGAGTTTAGTACCATTCCGATGAAGTAGTGATTTTTAAAATTTCAAAACATTTATTTTTTCAGTCTAAAATGGCCGAACAACACAAGAGGGTTAAGTCATGATTTAAGTTTTACTTAAGATGTGTCTAATATGGGCATAGCTTGCATAAAAACAGATAGAGAAGTTTGAGAATGTGCAAACCTGAAGGTGCAGTGATTTCCTTGGTCACATCTCCTGTTTGGAATCCCATAAATGTAGCGGAATTCTCACCATTTCCATTAGCGTTGGATGGCACTGTTGCCAGCAGTCCTGTAGGGGAATGAGGCATCAGTCAGAGACTCATTTCAGATCCTCTGCTATTTTTCTGCTAATTCAGGTATTAAATCATATTCAATTTACACAAATCCTTTAAAAAAATGAATAACCTAAATCAACCCTCAGTATCCTGAAGCTTATGAGTGCATATAGATTAAACACATTTACACCATTATGTTTTTGTAGGTAAAAGTATTTAGAAGTTACACCAATAAATGTTGCAGAAGCCTATAGGACAATATAGCGAGAGCGAGGTATGGGTTAGTGTGGCATTTTCATTTCCCTTTTCTGTCTTACCCAGGCCATGGTAGCAGGATAGTTGCTGGTAGATCTGTTTCATACGCTCTATGTTAAGGCGGCTTGCCTCTGCGTGATGCACCATGGGTTTGGGGTAGTGTACACCAATTATACATTTGGCTGCTTTCTGGACGCTTTCAGGAGCACTCCAGGGGTCGTAGATATACTTGGCTGGGAAACCCCTCAACACTGGCAAATATCGCCTTCAAGAGAAAAGGGGAGTACATTATATACATATATATAATGTAATCTATTACATTGTAACAGTGCAATTTCTGGCTATTATCTGTGACCAGGACAGCAAGTCTTTGTGGTGTATAGAGAGCAATGGTATCCAGGGTAATGTCGGCATACCACCACATAGGACGAACCACGTCCAACAGAAGTAACTGTTGAAGCAAGAGGAAGCTGTCTGAAAGGAATGTCCAGGTAACCCAGACTGTATCCAAAAACATAAAACTACAGCTGCCCAGCTCACTGTAGAATTAAATGCGCACCTCAACTCTCCTGTTTTCGACAAAACTATTCGTCAATATTCATGATTGGGCTGCTATAGCCAAAACGTTTGGTCACTCGTGCCAATGCCAAATGTCGGTTTCATTGGTGGACAGTGTGGAACATGTATTGTTCTCTGATGAGTCCACCTTCACTGTCTTTCCCACATCCGTAGGAGTTATGGTGTGGAGAAGCCCCAGAGAGGCTTAACACCTGGACTGTTGTGTGCCCAGAGAGAATCACAGGGGTGTATCTGTGATGGTCCGGGCTGCAATATCATGGCATTCCCTACTGTGCTTGTCGGGCGCATCACTGCCAAGGACTACCGAGCCATTCTGGAGGACCATGTGCACCTAATGGCATTGTACCCTGAAGGGGGTGCCGTGTGTCAGCATGATAATGCACCAATACACACAGCAAGACTTGTGACAGAATGGTTTGATGAACTTGAAAGTGAAGTTGAACATCTCCCATGGCCGGCACAGTCACCAGATCTAAATATTTTTAAGCCACTTTGGGGTATTCCACTTTGGGGTATTTTCTCCACCGGTATTACATGACCTGGCCACTGTTCTGGAAGAGGAAATGCTCAAAATCCCTCTGGCCACCATGAAGGACTTGTATCTGTCATTTCCAAGATGAATCGATGCTGTTTTGGCTGCAAAAGGAGGCCCTACACCATACTAATACAACTTTATATATAAATTTACTGGATATTGTGTAAATAAAATATATATATATATTATATGTATGACCCTACAAGTTCAATTAAGCCATCAAAATATATGGATAATATTCTTGATTTTTTTTAGACATTTTAAATATAGAAGGAAGATCAAAACACTAAACTTTATTAAGATATTTATCTGACAAAATTATGTGGCAAAAAATGCAAACTACAGCAACAGGTTTTATTTTACTATGCAAAAAAATGCATAGGAAAAACAAAAAGCACACAAGAAAAAGCATACAATGAAAATTATATCCATGTAATTTGACGTTTTATTGTGTTATCCCAAAAAAAATTATTGACTTTAAGCACAATAATATGCTTACAAAATCTTCAACAAATATTTAATAATATTTGAATAAAGGGTGAAGATGTCAATTGTTCTTGGCCAGACATATAATATAGAATTTTATTAAACGTTTTGGGGCTGAAAATAAAATATATTTTGTTCAGAGGCTAAATCGTTTTTGTTTTTTTTATTGTTCTTTGTTTACAGTGTACCATTCTAACTCACCGTATGTAGTCTCCGTTGGGGTCAGTGCGACGGCCGAAGCCCACGGGACAGTAGCAGTGGAAAAACTGCTGGAAGAAGGAGCTGCAGGACAGCCACATCCAGCTTCCTGCATTCACACTCCAGTCTGCATCCAGCAGCAGCTCCTCAAAGACCTGTGAAGACAGATGCATGTGAGTGCTGTCACTGAACTTCTGTCATTTTAGTAAAATACATAAAATAATCACAATAATAAGTGCTTTATACTTTCATGCCCTCCTCCCAGCTGATCCACAGGTCTCCGCGGGTGAGGAAACAAGCGACTGCGTGTCGGGCCAGATGGTGGATCCAGCCCTCTTGCCTCAGCTGGGTCATGATGGCATCGATCCAGGGGAAACCTGTCCTGCCCTCAGCCCACTTGGCCAAAGCCTCTGGGTTTTTGTCCCACGGGATCTGCACACAAATCGGGTTGCCTTCCATCTTGTCGAAGCGTGGGTTGTTGGTGGCGGCCGTGTAAAAGAATTCACGCCACAGTAATTGGCCATAGAGGGACAGAGGAGGTGAGCTGTTCTTTTTGACCTATGGAGAAAAGTGTAATTTACTCACAAAAGTGATCATTGAGTCCGTTTTAATATTAGCAACATCATTTGAAGTACATAAGATACATATGATGACATGCTGACCTTTCTGTAGAGGTCTGTGAGTTTGAAGTAGAAGAGTCGACAGGAGAGGCAGCCGAATCTTAAATATGGACTCAAGCCAGTGGGACTGGCCAACAGTGAATTGGCATTCATTCTTGGACGCTCAAAGTTGGCAACCCAAGCCTAGAGAAAAAAAAAGGTATTTGTTATGAAATTATCATTAATTTACAACAATAAGGATGTCTAGGGGCCAGTTTGTCTTACAAATGTAACATTTAGTTTTCTTAATTTCTTACAGTAGGATTGTGCATCTATAATCTGTGAATATTATTAATCCTACAGTTGTGCATGTGTGATTAAGGAGTGTCTCCAACCTTTCTCTCCAGGTGCCTCTCTAGACGAGTGAGGGCCTCTGTTTCTCCTCCAGGCCACACGGCTGAGGACAGACCCTCTGTGTCAAAGCCTGTTTCAGGAAAAGCATCAACAATTACACTTTTTACATTGAAACTTTTAAACATGAAGACAGTTAAAGGATGTATTACATACTAGGGCTGGGCGATATATCGCATGCGATTCTCACGCGCATTTCGTCAGTAAAGCCGGTTCCCTGATTACCGCTAAATCGCCATCACCTGCTTTCAAATGGAGCGCCTTTTAATAGACAGAGCCGTAGTTCACGGACAAGCCACGCAAAATCGCGTTCAGTATCGAAGTCGATTCATCTTCGATACTGAACGCGATTTTGCGTGGCTTGTCCGTGAACTACGGCTCTGTCTATTAAAAGGCGCTCCATTTGAAAGCAAGTGATGGAGATTTAGCGGTAATCAGGGAACCGGCTTTACTGACGAAATGCGCGTGAGAATCGCATGCGATATATCGCCCAGCCCTATTACATACTGTAGGTGAGTAGTTTAGTATGCTACACATTTAAGTTTGAAACTTAAACTTGAAAGATAGAAAACTGACCAAGCTCTTCTAAAGAAGGAACCCCGAACTTCTCATCGTGGTCATCAGAGACGGGCGTGGTGCACGACCCCATGACTTCTGCTGTGATGGTCTCTGCCGGGATCTCCACCGCCTCCATCCTGCTGATGAGGGTCTGGAAGCGCTTGTACGTGAGCGGAGACTGGCCTCCATTTAGCTCAATGATCCTGAGAGACAACAACCCACCAGTGAGTAAGAAAAAATAAGTCATTACAGCTGACTCATTGCTAAGCCCCACCTTAAATATGTTACTGACCAATCGTACCTGTTGGCATGCGCCATATCAGACAAGCTTTTGATCGATTCTAATGCCAATCTATGGTAGTCCTGTGCGTTTGAGTAGTTACAAACAGAATTTTCCAAAAATAGGATAAAATGTTGCAGAGGCTGACACAAGATAGTCAGAGAGGATATCATTAAGAACACCTACATTTGCTCCAAAGTAAATTAGGGGGCATTTACACAACGCAGTTTTCAACTTAAAACGGAAAACTTTTTTGGATTTTTGGCTGTTCATTTTACACAACAACAGCATTTTGGGGGCCTGAAATCACAAGCTTTTGAAAATGGTTTCAAAGTGCAAGTTTTTGGAACGATACCATTATCGTCTCCACGTAAACTACAAAACCGTGAATTAATGAAAATGGTGACGTCATGCACATGTGTATTACGTGTTCAGTCTATAGGCGCTTTGTGTTTCTTTACAAAGTGACATTGTCAATTACTGGTCTGGCATGAAAAATACAGTGTTTTTGTCCGGATCTGTGTGAACAAGGATTGTTTTGACAACGTTGTCGCCTGTATGCGCAAAAAAAGCAAAGGAAAAACTTTTCCGTTTTTAGTACATCATGTAAATGTACTCTTCATGTTTTTAACTGTAATTTGCATATTGATTTTTTTTGGAAAGTACTGATTTTCTAAGCAAGGAAAGGCAACCAAGGGAGGTGGAGCTTAGCAAAGGGTCAATTACTACAAACAAATGAATTGCTAAGTTAAACAAAATAAGTTGGAAGTACGTACTTGTCCAGATCGTAGAGCGTGTGAGAGATGCGAACAATCACCTCCACGCCTGCCTCATTGGCCAGTTTCTTGATGGCTGCATCTCGCTCCTTTCCAAATGGCTCTGAGTCGTACTCGTAGGACAGACGAGTAATGTTCCACTCCTGGACATGTTTCAATATCATACCATTAGGGGGGCGTAAAATATTTACCCATAGACACACAATGGTGATAGAGAGACAAGTCACTAAACTTATGGAAGGTTAGATGTCAAAAAGACAAAATGTATATATTTTTTTGCCTCAATTCTATTCCATCTAATCCAGAAATGTTTTCCTGGAAAACATTTAGAAATCTAACAATTCAGTCAATTGAAATTAAGCTGGACCTTAAACAGCCTGGGGAAGACATCGGTGGGTTGGCCACGGATAACGAAGAGTCGTGAGTTGAGTTTGCGGAGGCTGGCATCCAAGTCTTCCAAACACTGCAGTAAAAACCTAAACAACAAGAGACATGACATGTATTTATAGCCACATACTGATAAATAATATCATGCACAATAATATCTAACAATAAGGCAGGTCTACTCACAATAACTACTGCAGTGCTATTGCACTGTGCAACAGAATATACTGAACTGTAAAACATTTCAAAGAGGGCAAGGCATTGAACAAGAATAGGGTAAAAAATAACTATCCACTGACAGAATAATGGCTATAATTATAGATAATTGCTTGGTGAAACTACAGTGCATCATTGCAAACTTTACGCATTTCATTTTCAATTTTTACCCAACATTTTAATAATTTATCACATTTTTTTTTCTAAGCATTCAAACTTAGAATTGATAGTTTTAATGATAAAGAAATTTCTTCAATATAAATATGCAATTTGTAAATACCTTTCAATTTGATAAATGGTGATATATCATGCATGATTTGGAATACATTGATGATAACTGATTAATTACTGCTTTGGAAAATAGGGGTAAAACATGGGATATTCAGAACGCCTGAGCCAGCTTGAAACCATTGGCATGATTACTACATACAAAGAGCCATGCTTACAGCGAAAGAAAACTGCTAACTGAACATTGATATTTTTATTAAGTGGAGGGCTGCCATTAAAACAGATTAACGCCCTTAGCTATCATTGTGCATCTACAGACACTTGATTCATCATACAAGACTCCAATGACCCTGAATCCATTCAAGATAAGATCTGATTATTTCTAATATCAAATGAACAAAACTGAATATACAGTTCTGCTTGTATCAACTATTTTGCTACTAATTGTTATTCACAAAACCGAATACCCTTCGAAGTTTTGGTGCCGCTAATCACTTGAAAAAATTGTGTGATTATTTCATCCCCAATCTGGTACTTTGTAAACAAGACTTTACCTTTATAAATATGCTTCCTTGGCATTGCTAGAACCAGTTGAGCTATAGGAATATACATTTACACATTTACTGTATACTTTTACTGTATATTGAGCGATGCAGTCCTGTGTAAAATTTGCCATCAGAATGCTGTGGGTGGTTGCTGGGGCACTGACACAAGGTTTCTAATGTATTCTGAATTGTTTTTAATGTGTTACTATGTGAGTGTTTTGGGTGGTTGCTTACTAGTCTAAGTCAAAGGCCACATGAGTCTTTAGATACTATTTGGTTCCCTCCTTCAGTGTAAGACTACAATCTTGTTGCACTATTTGAGGTATCTTTCATCTTTCAACCCATCAACAATGTAGATGAGTTACCTGCTAAATTTTTAATATTGCATTTGCAAACTTCACCAAAGATTTATTCGTTCACTTTTTAAGCACTGGATGGGAATTTAACGATGGCAACTTTGATACATTGAAATAATTGGATAATATGTTGATTCAGTGAAATAGTGAATTGTCTGAATGATTCAGTCCATGATCAAGTTGAAGACTTTAATATTTCAGTTGGATTCGCCCATTGGCAGTCAGATTGGCCCATTATAAAGAACCAAGCCATGTGAACGATTTGATTGCAAATTGTGCAGAACGCTTTTTTGGTGTACAGTGCTGTTGAAAAGTGGTGCAGGAAAACCAATTGATCTTTTAAAGTAGCAAGCAGCAGCGATCTGAAGAGCACTTGGCCATGATGCATTGTGTTGTTGACCCAGAAACCCAGTTCTTGTTGCCTGCAGAATCTCACATAACCTTAAATGCTGAGTAAGAGGAAAGCCCAAGACGACCTTGGGTAATCTTGACCAAACTATACTCTATCTCAAATGAAATCTCTCTAAAACTTTCACACAGTCAGACACAAGAATGTTATGTAATTTGCATTTCAAGGATTCCTGTCTGGGTCTTAGTGCAGAGCAGACACTAGCTTAATGTGTCTTGGCATGACAGTTTTCATTTTAGCATCATTTTAGTACAAATTATGTTTTGTTCTTATAATGACATAATGGTGATGTTTCTGCCTGGACTATAAACTAACCAGAAGATGTTAAACAAGTGCTCTACAGAGTGATCAATCAAACATTTATTTAGTTTCACATGGGTTATGGTCTGTTTAAAAATGAAATGGAAAAAAAAGCTAGATGAATTAATATAATATAGTAGGACCTGAGCCATGTTGATTGTCCAGTTGGACATGGGATCTTTTGACTGAGTAAGCAACCACCTAGCAACAAACAACCTAGCAAACACATAAAACCACCCTGGCGCCTAACATCATGGCAACTGGTTTGCTTGGGTAAGCAGCATCATTCATATTTACATTTTTTTTTTTTGGTTGTTTTTTGTTATTTTTGCGATTATGAGTGGCAAGTACTGGGAGCAGACCAGATAATATCCCTATAGTTTCTCACTGACACATTCATTGGTATCGCCTAATCAAATATCAGTTGTAAAATTACACAACAAAACCAAACAGACTTATCAGGCTGCTCTTAATGGCTGCGATAACCAAAATATTGATACTGTCTGTAATACCGTAAAGCAGCATCATGTAATCAGGTTTCATCTCTGTGTGGACTGTGGAGGAAACGTGTTGGAGTGAGACCAGTCAGCCATTTGTGTAGAAAATTGTGTTTATACACTAAAGTTCAAAAGTTTTTTTTTTTTTTTTTGGCGTTAGGGTTAGGGTTTTTGCCTTTATTATGATAGGACAGTGATTAGACAGGAAGCGAAGTGGGAGAGAGAGAGGGGGACGGGATCGGGAAAGGACCACGAGCCGGGACTCGAACTCGGGTCGGCGTGCTGCCCATGAGGCCATCGGCGTCGACCAAAAGTTTTTTGAAAGAAGTTTCTTATGCTCACCAAGGCTGCATTTATTTCATCAAAAATATAGTAAAACTGTAACATTGTTACATTATTACAATATCAAATAACTTTTCTATTTTAATATATTTTAAAATGTAATTTATTCCTGTGATGGCAAAGCTGAATTTTCAGCACCATTACTCCAGTCTTCAGATTCACATGATCCTTCAGAAATCATTTTAGTATGCAGTGATATAATATCCATGATTCTTTTATGAACAGAAAGTTCAAAAGAACTGCATTTATTTGAAAATGAATTTTTTGTAACATTTCATATGTCTCAACTTTCACTTTTGATCAATTGAATGCATCCTTGCTGCATTAATGTCTGTCAATAAATAAATAAATAAATATTCGGTCACACTTTAATTTAGGGTCCAATTCTCTCTATTAACTAGCTATTAACTACAACTTTTGCCTCAAATTCCTAATAACTGCTAGTTAGTAAGGTAGTTGTTACGTTTAGGTATTGGGTAGGATAAATGGATGTAGAATATGGTCATGCAGAATAAAGCATTAATATGTGCTTTATAGACAGCCAATATACGAGTAATATGCATGCTAAAAAGCAATTGCTAATAATGAGAATTGGACCCTAAACTAAAGTGTTACCAAAAATTCTTACTGACCCTAAACTTTTGAACAATAGTGTATGGAAACACAGGAATTTTTTCTTTGCATTTTTCACATACAGACAGCAACGTTGTCAAAAAGATCCACATTCACATGGATCCACAAAAACGATAAAAACAAAACACTGTATTATTCATGCCAGGCCAGTAGTTGGCGATGTCACTTTGTAAAGAAAAACTACTCTGTAGACTGAACACGTAATACGCACAATGTCACTGTTTTCACAAATTCATGTTTTTATTCTATAACAGTATAGTTTTAAAAAAACGTGCACTTTGCACCAAAAGCAGTTTGACGTGTAAATGAACAGGCAAAACGCATAAAAGGTTTTGAAAACGGTGTCAGGTAAACGGCCCCTAATAACAAGAGACAAAGAAAACCATGACTAGAACTTAACCAGAAGAAAATTAAACCAAACATAATTCTGACATCTCTCAGTTTTGGACCTCACTGTATATCAGTGTTTACAAAAGATTCATGCTGCACCAAATCATGTGTCCTTTTATTTCTGTACTGTTGTACAATCCTGTCTGTTCCACATGTCCTCACACGAAATGTTGTCCTCTACATGCAGTCAGTGATAATGTGTAAATCCCTGTCTAAGCCGCAGCCTCCTTCTCTTTGTCACTGACTCGCTGCCCTATGATTGAAATCAAAGACAGTTGTCTCCCAGTCATCTGATCCAGTGACACCCAAACAGAACCCGGGTCATTTGGTCAGGGAACACTGCAGTATCATGTTATAGGACTAGCTGCAGCACTGTTGTAATGATTGCAGAGATAATATAGTGCATTAAGTTCAAATGTGAAATTGAAGTATATCAAGTTTGTGGTGTATGTTAGCATTCAGTTCTACAGAACAACATTTTGATATTTTAATAATATGAAATTATATATATTTCTCAATATTTTAATAATACATAAAATATATAATCACATTTTACAGAGCCATTATGGGAGTAAATATAATTGCAGTAACCAAACAGGCATAAACTAAATTAGATTTTATTAGTTTATTATTCTATATCATGTAAATATCACAATCTATCTTCCCCAGTTCATCTAAACTAGATGGGTCCTATCAGAGCTTATTTATACCATGGTGAATAAAGTAGGTCACCACGACTGAGCACGTTACTAAGCATTTTGTAGTAGTCATTATTATGATCATCCTCTATATAACACACCGACCCATTTCTGATCCCAACACAATGAGACACTAAGTGCTGTTACATTATCATCACAGCAGGTCACCTGTGCCGCCCAGCAGTCGACCACCTCAAGTGTTTGAACACACATTTATAGAAACCGATACACATGCACACACCACATGCTATAGTGTTAGATAAATTGCACCAAGCATTAAAAAGCATTGTAAAACACAAACACAGAAACTCGTCATTTTTCGCATCCTCATATTTTTCCAAACCCATATGGCTTTCTAATGTGGATCACATAAGGAGCTGCTTACGTGCTGCTTTTTCCATATACAGTCAAGTTAGTTACATTATCACCCAAGGCTATCATGACTTCAGATAACTTTATATAGATAAACAGTGATGATATTTTTTGTGTTTTTTGCAGTTTACAGTCCCAAGTTCTCATCCACTTTCACTGTAAGGAAGAGAGCAGCATGAACATTCTTCAAAACTCCTCCTTTTGTGTTCGTCATGGAAAGTAAAAACCGTTTAGAACGACAACATGAAGGTGAGTAATATACATAACTTTTGTTTATGGATAAAATATACCTTGAAGAGTTTAAGAGGAGTGTAGTAAGCAAGCATGGGTGTGGAGAACTGATGCAAGGGTCTGTATTATGTAATATTGCTTCTAGTTAGGGACTCACAACAGACTCTGTAACTAATGCATTTGCTTACCTTTTCATACATGCAAATGCTACAAATAGCCTATATAGTGAACATCTCTTCTTAATAAATAAATAAATAAATAATCTTTAACCCTCTGGTGCTGTTCGTTTTTTTTTTTTTTTTACTTTATCGGAATGGTATGAAACTTGGTAAAAGTTTTGGCAGTTGCTATGTGAATACACACACACACACACACACACACACACAAATCATGGACATGATTAAAAAAAAGTTAATTGGTCCTGAAAAAATTGTCTCACTTTTACCCCTTGCAGTCAGAAATTACCACATTGGAAACTTCATGGAAAATTCATCTAGTGGAAATGTTTGGTACTGCGCCCAAACAAAATCTTACTGAAAGCTCATTTTTAGAGGTATCAACCTCGAAAAAAATTGGAACACATCTTGTTTAGATTTATGGCTTTGATTTTCTCAGTTTTAAAGTAAAACATGTTTTGGAAAATATATTTTATATTTTTCACAATAATAAACTTAAACTTCACTTCACTTTTTTCACTTCAGCAATAATCTACCAAGTGTCTTCTTTAAAAAGAGACCAAACTTAAGTATGTGCTCCAAAGCATTTAAGATTTATGACAGTTTAAGTTGGAAATTTCATTTTCAGGTCTATGCTAAAAAAGTGATTACCAGGTAATAAATGGATATTAACTACTCCATAAATGTAATTTAGTACTCCATTTTATTTCGATAATGTTTTTTATTTAATATTTTGTATTTAGTACATAGTATATTCATTTCATTGAAAAAAAAGGTCATTTTTGACCTGAGGGATAAAAGAAAAAATATTTTATTTATTATTACTTGACTACAGTTTCAATACTCTGCTCATTGCTAAAAATAAATAAATTAGAACTCACTCTTTTTTTTTTTTATCTTGTATCATGTGCTGTGTGTGACCTCACTGGAAGGTGGGATCAGGAAAAGTTTACGAACACATTAAGATATTTTGGCTCCTCTTTGAAAACCAAAATAGCCTTACATATAAACCTTGACTGGGTTTCAATCAGTGTTTCAAACAAACTGCCTTACTTGCACTGAAATTCAGAATCAGAAACCTATTCAGAAGTGCCTTGCCATTGATAGACAAGCTACAAGCCGTCAATTGGACCTTGCTCACCCAGTCGGTAGACTCAACAAATTGCAAAACATACTAGTTTCCCTTTATTAATTCAGATACTATGACATAAGATGTAGTATTGACTGCAATCAGCCACTCATTTTATCACTAACTAGTCTGTAAAACCACTAATAAATTGTAAAATGTCTTTGTTAAAAGCAAAGTCTATAAGTCCAATGCATTTTGTTATTACTGTACTTTTAGACTGGTAATGTTTTACCCTAAGAGTTTTAAATGATAGTATGCGTAGTTAAACTAATGGAGGTTTTGGATTATTTTGATAAATGTTCATCAGTCTCATATTGCAGTGATGCCACTGAAATAGAATAGAATTGATATGTAGAATAGAGTAGTAGATATAATAGAGTATGGAGTAGAATAGATAAGTAGAAAACTGATTATAATAGAATTAGAATACAACATTTAATGGATAGAATTGATCAGAATCAAAAATTAGTAGAATAGAATATATGTGAAAAGATTAGAACAGATTCGAACCATAAAAGAATACAATAGATTACAGTAGAATATCATTTTAGTAACAGTTCTTTTGCCATTCTTGTTAGCACACTACTCAAAATAAGATATTGTAATGAATTCCAAGCACATATATTTTATTATTTGGCATCCTGATCCATTACCTCCACCTGCTGATCCCGACGTTCGAGGATCCGGCGAACCAGGGGTCAAGGATGTACACACAGCGGACATTGTGGGCTCCCTGGATGGAGTCTCTGAGTGATGGATTGTCGTGGAGCCGCAAGCCCTTCCTGAACCAGTGGACCGTATTTACCACCATTACTTCACTCAAGTCCCTGCAAACGCTTTTAGTATGCTGGGTTGCTACGACACAGACCTTCTTCACTTTGCTCTACTACACTCCAAAGAAGAAACTGCCTTCAAATGCGTAAAAAAACGACAAATATTCAAATAAAGTCACTGTAAATGTTCGTTCAAATTAATCTGAATATCTCCGGGGAGAAAAAAAAACAATTAGCCTTGCTCTAACAAAACACTTTCCATCATTATGTCTATTGATTTGGAACACGACCACAGTTGAAGCATTGGAGCACGCGCTGGATAACCGCGCAACAGCCGAATACACGACTGGCTTTAGGACCAGGGCGCAACGCAAAGTACACTTCCCTGTTGTATAACTTGTTTTTCTGAATTACCCGAAATAATCAACAATAACTGTACATTTTTTATATGTCGCATGAAGAGTAAGTTCAGCTTTGAGTTATCTTCAATCCCAATGCGCGCGGTGTTCCAGCTGAAGTCAATACGGAGTCTGACGTGAGAGCCCGAATCAGAACGATTATGTAAATACTAATATTGGCTCGAGCCCTTCGTAACCGCGTTACAGGCAGCTGTAGCAAAATAAAGCAAAATCCCTCATGAAATGAGACCTCATATTAGGTATCCTACGTGTCTTGATTGTTTTCCTTCAAGGTTACGTGAACTTGCAAGTATTTTCCCACGGAGAAGGTTCCACACACTTTCATCCATGCACTTCAGTCAGTCGACTTGGCTCCACCTTGGTGATTGCGCACATGAAGAAGCGCGTTCTGTTTTGTCAAGCCCTAGAATGACGTAGCTGGTCCCCAGTCACGTTCCTTTGGTGTGATAGCTGGGTGTGATTAACTAATACACTAACCGGTTATACTTTATAAAATGTTGTTCACTAGATATTGTGCATGAAGATTACTCTTGATATCGTTAATATTCATATGATAGCAATGTCAAAAATTGTGTTGTTTATATCAAAACTATTAATAAATGCATAAAATGATTACAAATCTTGTCTATGCAAACTCCGAGCAGAGTATGAACACTGCAAGGCTTGATATATACATTTCCACTCCATAACGACATTTAAGGACTTTAGTGTACGATCCTTGAAGCGGATTGGCTGGAGCTTCAGTACCCGGATAGGCACATGAGAAGCGACATGATCAAGCTCGTGTCAGTGCGCTGTTCTTTGCTGAAGCAGGATGGCGCTGTTGAGTCGTGCTGTTGAAACCACTTTTTCTTTACATGAAGTGCTGGCAGAAATGTTCAGTTTTTAAGCAAAATTGCATTTTGCTTGCTGTTTAGGTAGGGTGAAGTCAGCTAAAATGACTTATAATATAATCAAATAACCTACGCATGAGTTCTAATGATATTTTTACAAATTAGCATGGGTGTCTTATATATATATTAAATATGAAAAAGTATAATTGTTTTAAAATTATGAGAGTTAGAGTATCAGCAGGTCCCTTTTTGAGCCACCGCACAACATTCAGGTAAAATGGGCCAATATATATAAAAAAAAAAAGAGATCAACACAGGTAATTTTGGCTAAAATCATTTTATTTTTAACAGTAAATTGACACTATTGTCTTTAGTGTGCCACAGCAACAACACTATAAATTTATTTCATTAAATTGTGCGTTGGCTGGTGGATTTTTTAACTAACAGAGTCCAAAGAGTGCGTGTTAATGGTGTGTTGTCTAATGCAGTGTTATCGTCCACTGGTACACCTTAGGGTTGTGTTTTATCCCCTCTTTTGTTTTCCTTATACACTGATGATTGTCGGAGTGTTTTTGAAGGAAGACATATTATTAAATTCGCAGATGACTCTGTAATTGTGTCTCTTCTTATACTGAGTCGGATGGGAATCATGGTCCAGTGGTTGATCATTTTATTCAATGGTGTGAGGATTCTTTTTTAAATATTAATGCTTCTAAAACTAAAGAGATGTCCATTGATTTCCATAAGAAGAACTCTGTAAATGTGCTACCTGTTGTCATAAAGGGCCATCAAGTAGATGTGGTCAAACAGTATAAATATTTAGGGACTATACTTGATGACAAACTAAAATTTGAAGCAAATACTGGTAGTATTAGAGGAAAAGCTCTTCAGCGTATGTATTTTTTGAGAAAACTTAGAACTTTTAATATGGATGTTTCCTTTATGAGAATGTTTTACTCCTGTTTTATTGAATCTCTTTTAAGTTTCTCTATTATTTGCTGGTATGGTAATTTAAATGTTAGGAATAGGAGTAAGTTGATTAGTATCGTAAAAATGTGCAGCAAGATTGTTGGAACTGATTTAAGGACCATTACACAAATTTATGAACAGAGGGTGACTAGGAAGGGCCAGCTAGTCCTTTCTGACATTACCCATCCAATGTGCACTGAATTTCAACTGCTTCCATCGGGTCGGAGATTTAAACTCCCTTTGTGTAAAACTAATAGACACAAAAGCTCCTTCATACCTGCTGCTATTATGTTTTTAAATGATCTATTATAAATGTGTGTTATCCAATGTGTATTGTGTTGCTGTATGGACATGTATGTATACTGCTGTCTACAAAAAGAATTGCCTTTAAGGACAATAAAGATAAAGTTCTGTTAAATAGAAAGTTGAACGAATATTTTATTAAAAATGAACTGATCATGTTGTATAGGTGTGTGTTTCTGTGCATTGGTGTCTTTTGTGTGCATGTATGTGTGTACGCTTGTCAAATATCTGTCAAACGTTTTGTTAAAGATTAGAACATCTTTGACAAAAACAAAAAAATAACTAACATTTCCTGTAGCTATAGGTCTTAACATTGTACTTACATATTCCTTTCTTTCCCTTTCTCTTCTCTCTTGTTATCTTTACTTCCTTTGCTTGTCCTCCTGCCATGCTGTCTGCAATGCATTTATTTTAAGACTGTTAAGATTTTGTATGGATACATCTAGGCCTATAAACCTATTTTCACCCTCAATTTCTGTGTAAGTGTGTGTGTGTATGCAGCCCATTTTAGCGTAACCAGCCATTTCTAACTAAAATGACCTTTTTCACAAAAAACAAAGTTTCTTCTTTAAATTAAACATTTTTTATTTGAAAGAGCATGCCAAAACATTGTTCATAAACATTAACTTTGTTGGTAAGCTTACTTAAAATTGCTTTAGTACCCTTATTAGTGATGAATGTAATTTACTATGTCAGGCTCACTTTCCTTTCAATTTCTCTGACAAGCTTCATGTTACACTCTGCCCTGCCCCCTTAAAAAATTCAGACCAGTCAAAACTATTGTTACATGTCAACAAGTGTTGAAGCAACAATACAAGATTAGTTATTGTGATTGGCTGTAAAAATTTAAAGAGATATGACGCTGCAACGTTATTTGGCCCATTTTACCTGACAGCCCATTTGTTTGACAAAACAGATAGGGGTGAATTCAGGGTGATTGGGACACTTCTTTCAAGTCATCTCAATGGCAAAAAGTGTCCCAATGACCCCAATTTACATATAGGCCCATTGCAAAAGACAGATGAATAAGATTTAGCATACACAAATGATCCTGTAAAAATGTTTAATGTTCTTTCATATTGCGTGTTGCCTTATCAGGTGATGCTTTATAATAGTTCTTGGTTTGTTTACGGCCCACAGTTCTTGGGTGGAAAAACCCCTCAGGTACTGAAAGGTCTTTGCTTTCCCAGCATACTCTGCACATTTAACACATTATATTATTAACCAAGAATGTGTTCACATTTAAACAAGATAATTTGTATTATTTTGTCTTGTGGAGCTTGTAATGCAACTTGTATGATCACTCATGCTTTAAAAATACTAAATATCTTACAGATTTTGCAAAGGCTGTGTAAGCTTAAAGGGTTCGTTCACCCAAAAATGTTCCCCCTCAAGCCATCCTAGGTGTATATGACTTTCTTCTTTTAGTCGAACACAATCAGAGTTATATTAAAAATATTTTGTCTCTTCCAAGCTTTATAATGGGAGTGAATAGTAACCCAAATTTTGAAGCCCAAAAAAGCACATCCATCCATCATTAAAATAACCCATACGGCTCCAGGGGGTTAATAAAGGCTTTCTGAAGTGAAGCGATGCACAGTAAAATCTCCAGAGTTAAATTAACTCTGCTCAGAGTGTATATGTTCCCTCTCTAAATAGTGTTAAAGTAAAGCAGAGTTAAAGTTAATGAGATAATTAAGCAATTAATAAGGCTGTGACTGAAGTCAGTTGTAGTTCTTGTGTTTCTCTTTTCTTCAGTGATTCTGCTGGTTAACAGCAGGTGTTCATCACTAATGCACAATCGTCACTTCATTAATTGTTTCATTATCTCTTTAACTTTAACTCTGCTTCAGTGTTATTTTAACACTGTTTAGAGAGGGACCATATGCACTCTGAGCAGAGTTGATTTTGCTGTGTGCATTTGTAAGAAAAATATCCATATTTATAACTTATGAACTAGAATCACTAGCTTCCGTTGATTACAGCGGAAGAGTAAATTTTGACCTGACACATTGACGAACGTGGAAGCGCAGAGGATCGAGCAAAACAATACACCGGTCATGAATGTCAGAAAAATGAAATGTCAGAAGCTTGAGTTTGTTGGCCAGCCCTATTTGTTTGAACCACAAGAGGCGTCTACTCTCACCTAAGTTTATGCTACTCCTTCATACGCCGGAACTTGTGAATGTGCGGACGGCCGTTACCGGAAGCTAGTAATTATATTCTATAAAGTTATAAATATGGCTATTTTTTTCTAACGCTTCACTTCAGAATGCCTTTATTAACCCCCTGGAGCCATATGGATTACTTTTATTATGGATGGATGTGCTTTTTTGTGCTTCAAAATATTGGTTACTATTATAAAGCTTGGAAGAGCCAGAATTTTTTTTATATAACTCTGATTGTGTTTGAGTGAAAGAAGAAAGTCATATACATCTAGGATGGCTTGAGGGTGAGTAAATTGTGACAATTTTCATTTTTGGGTGAACTATCCCTTTAAGCATTATGAGCACAGCTGTATTTAGAAAGCATGATTTGTTATCCAGTGTTGATCATTAGTAAAGAAAATACCTGATATGTGCATTTTTCCAACCTCTCTTTCAGTTCAGACCTGCATCAGTGAATAAGCTTTGATGTCCTTTAATAGAAGAGTGAGTCTGAGAAGCATAAAAATCAAAGAACACCCATTATTAATGTGTACACTTTGCCTGTAATTCAGTATGTTATGAAATATGTGTTACACTATTATAAAATCATTTTGAACTGATCTGATTTAGAATAAAAGTCCTGGTCATAATGATGCTGAGTTTTTCTCGCCATTTGAACAAGAATGAGTTCGATATTTCTATTCGCCTATAGCTGATAATAATTGGATAATTGAATTGGAAAATAATTTTCTTTTTTAACTATAGCCGAATTTCGAAATGCCATAATCTATTAAACTACCAATTACATAATGCTACTATTCAAATGGTTCCAAGCATATTTACATCTCAGTGTGGTGCACCATCATTTTTCTGTGCAGCATTATTTATGTATGAATTTTGCCGTTCCAGTGGAGTGATATCTTGAAAAATATCTGAATGTGTGAAGTTCCTTGTGCAATTTATCGTCAATCATATAACATTATCCGTAGTATTTGTATAACCAAATTAAACCTTCCAGATGAGGAATGAGTCTGGAGATCTAAACTTAATTACACATTTCTTATTCATACTTGTTCTTTTCATCCTGATATAACCATAATGGTTTCTGTGTGTCCATAAGATGGAATTCTTATGGGAGTTCATAGGATCCAAATACATTGTCGGCTTTGTGTTTCCAGGCAACAAGCAATCTTGTTCAAGGAGAATCTGAAGGAGAAATCTCAATTAAGAAGGACAACCTCTGTATCCCAGCCTGCCACACACTGATTTATTCACATGCACAGTGCATATCTAAGGTAATTAAAATATGTAGAATTGATGAAATGTCAATAAAAGCCCAATAATATTTATTATTTATTAAGACTGAATGTTGTCAGTTAAATAAGTGCCTTTAATAACATAAACACTGCAGTACTATTAGTTTATTTCTGTTAAAAAATTTGATTTTATTGTCCATATTTATAGATTTATTTAAAAATTTGGTCATACTTTTGATTTAGGGTCCAATTCTCACTATTAACTAACTATTAACTACGACTTTTGCCTCAATAAACTGCTTATTAATAGTAAGGTAGTTGTTAAGTTTAGGTATTGGGCAGGATTAAGGGATGTAGAATATGGTCATGCAGAATAAGGCATTAATATGTGCTTTATAAGTACTAATAAACATCCAATATCCAAGTAATATGCATGCTAATAAGCAACTAGTTAGTAGTAAGAATTGGACCCTAAACTAAAGTGTTACAAAAAAATGTATTCTATAGGAATAAGGAATAGATAAGCTTTAAATAAGAACACTGGATGCAAAAAAAAGTTTAATATAGATTTTGATAGTGAAAATCCATAATATCCATAATATGTCATAATGTTTTCCCACTGTGAACAGTCAAGTGGAAATTACAGGTTCAGTTATACAATATTCCTGCCATATTGCTATACCACCATATTCACAAGCTTTGCTGAATGTGTCACATACACCATCTATACTGCATGTATACTGGTTGGCATGATATTTAATGATTCGAAAATTTTCTCATACATTGTTGTGTTATTTCCTGTTTAATTTTAAATGTTTTCCCAAATGTGTTGCCTGTGTGAGAATAGAGCAATAATGTGATAATAGGACAAGTGAGTGATTGAAATACAGAGAGGATAACCACTCAAGTACAGAATAAAAGATATTTACTCAAAATCACCTATAGATGGCGCCAGATACGCAACAATTCTCTATCAATGCACCAAACGTCGCCTTCCATGGCGCTCTCTTTGTGCGTATTAAAGGGATAGTTCTCCCAAAAATGAAAATTCTGTCATCATTTAATTACCCTCGGGTTGTTCCAAACCTGTATAAATATTTTTCTTCTGTTAAACACAAAGGAAGATATTTTGAAGAATGTGAGAAACTGAACAGTTCTGGTGCACCAATGACTTCCATAGAATTTTTTTCCTACTATGGAAGTCATTAGTGCCCCAAAGGTTACAAACTTTCTTCCTTTGTGTTCAGCAGAACAAAGAAATTCATACAGATTTGGAACAACTTGGGGGTGAGTAAATGATGACAGAATTTCAATAAATTTTTGGGTGAACTATCCCTTTATTAATTAGCTTGATAAGGAGACAGATTGCAAGGCTTTTCACGTCAAAACAATTAGTTTCTTTGTCAAACCAGAACACTTGCATAATTGAACACACAAACCCCAGACGCGTTTAAACCCATTCTCATTTCTGAAGTTTTTTGACAATTCTGGAATAATTGCCTGAGTTCGATTTTAAATGGTTTGAGACAGATGAAAGGTGCAGAAGCTGTGCAAGAGATTGCTTTGATCTGCAAATTTGAGAATCATCGCGTAAACATCTTCTGGCTATAGAGAAGGGTGTTGAGATGGTAAGAGAGAAGAGTGTTTAGAAGAGATTATGGGGTGTCCCTGATAAATATTTATTTATGTCCAAATATACAGATAGAGATAAAAATATATTTTTTAAAATTAACAATTTGTTTATATATGTGATTGGCTTATTTAGCTCTAATTATTTTCTATAGGCCTAATAGTTTTATTGAAGACGCTACTATTTTAAAACACTATTTGTCTGATTAATTTCACGTTTTTTAAATGAAAAAGCACCCATGTAGTTTTGGAGCCTGTTGATGTGATCATGAGTTATTGTCTTTCTGCATAGTCCCTCCCTCCGTAGGAGTGATTTATATACGCAGTCCCTCCCCCATGAGTGGTTTATTTGCATAGCTCCTCCCAAAATGAGTGGTTTCGCAGTGAATGATGCAGTCGTTGGTGTGAAGGCGTTCTGAGCTCTCGAATCACGCACGCAAAGTTGAGAGCAGAGGCACGCGTTGGAGAGATATATATTTTTCTGTTGACTTACCAAAACACTAAACGAATTGTCTCAGCGCGCGTTTGCAAATTAGTGTTTGCGCGTGAAATTAGGTGGCAATACATTCCTATACTGCTTCGAGGAGAGGGCGCGCCACAGGTACGCGCTTTGGGCTTTCTTTAAAATATCAGGCATAAGCCTAACATTATGAGGTGCAGCCATGGCAGGCAAGGGTAAGACAGCGGCGAGGACGCTGGAGGATTTAACGCTCGATTCCGGTTATGGTGGAGCAGCGGATTCCTTCAGGTCGTCCAGCGTGTCGCTCTGTTGTTCGGACACGCATCTGTCGTATGCGCATGGGGGAAACTGCTGGCATCTGACTGAATCCATGCACAGCAGACACAACAGTTTGGACACGGTCAACACCGTCCTGGCGGAAGACACGGAGATCCTGGAGTGCTCGGGCCAGTGCGCTAAACTGCCCGAGCTGGAGGAGGACGTGCCGTGGAGTCTTGGAGAGGTGGAAGGGGCGCTGCGCAAAGACGAGGAGCTGTGCGTGGGGAACGCGTCGCGGGAGATCCTTGCCAAGCTCTCCGCGCTTGTCAGCCGCGCGTTGGTGAGGATCGCCCGGGAGGCGCAGCGCCTGAGCCTGCGTTACGCCAGATGCACGAAGCACGAGATCCAGAGCGCCATCAAGATGGTCCTCTCGTGGACCATCTCCGTGAACTGCATCACTGCGGCGCTCAGCGCGCTGTCGCTTTACAACATGAGCACGGGCGATAAGTTCAGCCGGGGCAAATCTACCCGATGCGGACTCGTCTTCTCCGTAGGGAAGTTCTTCAGGTGGATGGTGGATAGCCGGTTGGCCTTGCGCATCCATGAGCACGCGGCGATCTACCTGTGCGCCTGTATGGAAAGCCTCTTCAGAGAGGTGTTCAGCCGGGTGCAGAGGAGCGCGCTGGTGGAAAAGGAGAACGGAGTGCCAAAGTTTTCCGTGGAGTCCCTGGAACAGGCCATAAATAACGATTCGGAGCTGTGGGGTCTCTTGCAGCCGTACCAGCACCTCATTTGTGGCAAGAACGCGAGCGGTAAATGTTTGCTTGTTATTATTTTTTACACACACTTTTTTTTTTTTAATATTTAGAATGTGCTATGTATTCATTTGACCAGCTCATGCCCTTCTTGTCATTGATTCCTGCTGGTTTGATGATGCAATTTGCACCTGAACTCAGTCACAAACCTATTTTGAGGTCAGTCAACAATCTGCCTACTTACCTCCTACCTGCCTTCTTCTGTGATAAAACTATAGAAATGGTGTTTCATAACAGTTGCTAGCAATCAGATCCCTGCACCTCCTCACTTGGTAACTATTTCATAAATGATATCTGCTTCTCTGCAGCACTGTTGATTTATTTATTTCTCAAGATAAATAACTTCTGTGGGGGGATGTGAGTAAGTCCCAGCAGGATGTTTGTTTTCAGACTTCTTATTCATTTAGACACTATAACAGGTGCAATCACAACAGGAAGGGCTTCACACTGTGTGCCGCAGTACCTTTTCCCTCCACCTGTTGAAACAAACTCATTTTTGGTTTCTGCCATGAGGGGCTTATTTTGATGGCATAATCAAGGAGTCTTATTAGTAACATTTTAAGGTTTTTATCCATTTCCAGTTAGAGAGTGTTCAGTTTGGGCTTGGTCTTTTTTATGGTTGAGGCAGATTCCAGCAAACCATAACGATTCCTACAATGAAATTCCACACTTTGCTATTCATGATGCATCTCCAGCAGTTGACACTTGTTTTACATCACCACAGGCATGCCTGTGCTTTCTCTGACAGTCTGATGTGACGCACAGTTGGAGAGTAGACTGAAAGATCTAAAGAATTATAGAGCTGAATGTCCAGCTTCACATTAAAGGGGATAGTTTACCCAAAAATGACATTTCTGTCAATAATTGCTCACCCTCATGTTATTCCAAACCCTTAAGACCTTTGTTCATCTTCGGAACACAATATAAGACATTTTTGATGAAATCCGAGAGTTTTTTTTTATCCCCCATAGAAAGCAATGTAATTACCATATTCAAGGTCCTGAAAAGTTGTAAAGATATCGTTGAAACTAAACTACAGTGGTTCAACCTTAAAAGAGTAGTTTACTTTAAAATGAAAATTACCCCTTGATTTACTCACCCTCAAGCCATCCTAGGTGTATATGACTTTCTTCTTCCAGACGAATACAATCGGAGATATATTAATAACCACCCTGATGCTCCCAAGCTTTATAATGGCAGTGCACTGAAACCACCTGTTTGAAACTCGAAAAAAAAGTGCATCCATCCATCATAAACGTACTCTACAAGGATCCAGGGGGTTAATAAAGGCCTTCTAAAGTGAAGCAATGCATTTATGTAAGAAAAATATTGATATTTAACGCATTATAAAGTAAAATAACTAGCGCTTAAAGCGCAACTTACGCGACATATGACGTCGGACGTAGTGTAGTGCGTTATGGCATAGCGTAATACCAGTAGTACGTCACGTAAGTTACGCTTTAAATATATAGTATAATCAACCAATACGTAGTCGCCATTCGGACGTATAACCTGGAACCGCTGCACTGTGTGTACATATTTTGTTTTTGCGCAAAAAAAGTACTTGCTTCACTTCATAACATTAAGGTTGAACCACTGTAGTCATGTTGACTATTTTAACAATGCCTTTACTACTTCTCTGGACCTTGAATGTAGTAATTACGTTGCTTTCTCTGGGGGATAAAAAAAAAAAAAACCTCTCGAATTTCATCAAAAATATCTTAATTTGTGTTCCGAAGATGAACGAAGGTCTTACGGGTTTGGAACAACATGAGGGTGTGTACTTAATGACAGAATTTCACATCTGTTCTAGCCACCTTAGTCATTGTTTATGGAAATTGTTATCTTTTACTCAGCCTCATGACATTCTAAGCTCGTATAATTTTATTTCTTTTGTAGAACACAAAAGAAGAAATTTGGGAGAATGTACCAGTTGCTCTTTTCCATGCATTTACAATGAATCGAGACTGAAGTTAACATAAACTTTGACTATATTTGCATCAAATCTATTTCAATTAAATGCTTTCCATTCTTCAAAGAATATTGAAAAAATTTATCACTTTTACGTCTTTTTAAATGCTTAAAATTTCCATTTATTATAATTAAAGAATGTACCTGGCTCTCTTTTCCATACAATTTCACCTTTTTGTGCCATACAATATAGTCATATGGATTTATAATGATGTTGGGGTGAGAAAATGATTTGTTCTTTTAATAGATTTTGGATTTGTCCTTGATTAAAGCCTTTATTGAGTTGCAAAAATTATGATGAAATAAATTGTGATCAAAAAAAAAAATTAAAAAATCCATGTAATTTATGTACTGTATGTTTTTGCACCGGCAGTATTCAAATGAATCAAAAGATTGCCACCTTTCCAATGCTGAGCTTCTGGCACATTTCCTGCAAGGCCTCATGTCACTGTGGCCTTATAAGGTTCAATTATGGAGCAAATTGCAGTTGCTCTTAGGAGCTTTTGCAATACAATGATTGCAGCACTGGTTGGTGATCAGGTCCTATACTAAACTCGAAGAACTTTTTGTATGCACACGTCCATGCTTGTTATGCATTACTGATTTGTTGATTGATTGATATATGTGGGTTTCTCCTATATGATTATCTCATTTTCTCCCTTCACCCTTGTTCTTTTCATGCCCGACTCCCCGCTTGTCTCGAATACGTGCATTCCTTTCCAACAGTGTATAGTTACTTGAATAGTGGTTATGATCAATTTTCCGTGGCCCACCCAGCAGGGCTGATTATCGACACACGCAACTGACAGGCCGTTTACAGGAATAATGCTCTCTCTGCAAGAGAAGGAGAACAAAGAGACCAAGTTAAAGTGAAAGATGTGTGGAGGGACCAATTGAAAAAATGACAATGTCAGGAAAGGCTGGAGAGAGGTGATGAAGGTGCATAAAATGATACTGAAAGAGCAATGACTTGAGATGAGACGGTGAAATGAGAAAGTTGGAAGAAAATTAGCGTGAAGACACCAATATTAGGATAAAAGAGCAAGAAGGACTCTTGATAGGATTTTGTGTCTTATGTAGGAAGAAAGTGGCCGCAAAAAGAGCAGACTGTGAGTCCCAGATAAGCCAAGAAAATGCAATTTTGTTTCTTGATATGAAGGGTTTTGTTGCCTCCCGCAAAATATTGCATCTCTTCAATTTCGTTCGGTGCACAAGCTGTCCCTCCACATCTATTATTGATGTATAGCTAATGTCGCTCCTCGATTTTGGTGTAATTTGTTTTTCATGAGTTGCTGACAGCAGTCGTTTCACTTGTTACTTGTCAAGCGTATATAGGCTACATGTCAGTCAGGAAATGTGTCCCTCAAGACACCTGAAAAGCGAGAGGTATAGTTGCACTGCCTAAATGTGCTTGCGAAATGTTGCTTTGGGGTGTTTTGAACTCGAAACCAAAGCAGCAAACGGTCAGCTGCTTAACTGAAGCTTGTAAAGTCTTTGATGTATCATATTGAATGTATGGCAGATTTAAGAAGTATGTTTTGGAGATTTAAAATGCAGTGAATGCACCAACTTACTTGTCAACTTACTCCATATGTCATTTCCAAAATCTATATATCTATCAACAGCATTTCTGTTACATATATTTACGCTAGCATTCAAAAGGTTTGGTAATTTTTTTTCAGTGTTTTGGAAAGTCTCTTATGTTCACCAAGGCTGCATTTATGTGCAAAATGCAGTAAAACATTAATGTTTAAAATAAATCTTTTCTATTTGAATATATTTAAATGTAATTCATTCATAGCACGGCAAAGCTGAATTTTCAGCATCGTTACTCCAGTCTTCAGTGTCACGTAATCCTAAATAAATCATTTTAATGCTGATTTGCTTCTCATGAAACATTTATTATTATTATCATGCTGAAACAGTTGTGCTGCTTAATATTTTATTGAAAACCTTGATACATTTTTTAGGATACTTTGATGAATAGAATGTTTAAAAGAACAGCTTTTATTTGAAATTGAAAACTTTTGTAACCATATAAATGTCTTTCCTGTCACTTTCGATCAATTTAATGAAAGTTAAAGTTCAATGAAAAGGGAGATATTTCCTTTTGCAGAAATCGCTTTTAGGGACTACAACAAGCTTCTTCCCGGGTTAGTGACATCACAAAACCTAAAATTTACATAAACCCTGCCCCCGGGAACAAGCAACAAAGAGGGCGAGGCCATGTTGGGCTGCTTTAGAGAAGAGGAAGAGTTGTTGTAGTACAGTGTCGTTGCCATGCTTTTATTTTACGCCAGACTGCTTCACAAACAAGGGTCAATTCAACACTGGATTTGCACAAAAGATTAACATGGCGGCACATGCTAATCGATGAGTTGAATTATAAACCAATCATTCAGAAATGTCCAGTTGCATTCTAAAAGTTGTAACTTCTTCCTGAGTCTCTCCATCAGTGTCCGACTCCGGTTTGAACAATGTTCAATGTGAGCAACAGAAGCGCAAGCTGTTAAAGCTCCGCCCTCTTTTGGAAAGCGGGCCGGGAGTAGCAGCTCATTTGCATTTAAAGGGACACACGCAAAAACGGCGTGTTTTTGCTCACACCCAAATAGGGGCAAATTTGACAAGCTATAATAAATGATCTGTGGGGTATTTTGAGCTGAAACTTCACAGACACATTGTGGGGACACCAGAGACTTATATTACATCTTGTGAAAAGGGGCATAATAGGTCCCCTTTAATAATACTAAAAAAAAGGATGTCTAACTAAGAAAGTAAGTCATAGAATTTTGGAACAAATTGATTCCGAGTAAATTATAGCAGTCTTCGGTTTGAGTGAGCTATCCCTTTAAGTTGCTTAGTATTTCTAACAGCAATCAATCCTACAGTCAAATGAGAGCAGAATCCTGAAGTCCTCAAATCATGGAACTTCAATCCTTGTGCTAGTCACAATTCATCCTGTAGTCTGTATCTCACATCATTACTCCCACACTGCTCTGATTGAGCTTGACCTTGACTTGATGTCAAAAATTATTTCCATTTCTGACAATCCCTGATTTGCAAATGTCAGACCCTATGCCATATATTTGCAATTACATATTGATTTGCGTTTAAATCAGCTGTGGATTACTATTTGTAAGACTTTGGTTACTAGATGCTGGCGTCTGCCAAATGACGTATTGGTGGGGTCTGCTTAGTCAGTGTGCATGGTGTGCTGCCCCCTGACCTCTCTGAAGGATTAAACTGTAAGAATGCTGCTCCAGCAGGTGGCTGATGAGTATATTCTGAGCCCACGCTGAGCTCAGGCCAACGGTGAAACACGCTGTCAGCCGTGATTCTCTACAACACTCCTCTTCATGAGGGCTGCAGCACGGACAGCTCGCAGCCAGATTTCACCCACTCCACACCAGCCTGTGGGGACCGTTTAACTCATAAATCATTGATACACCTTGATATATAATGCACTAGTTCTGGCTGATAAGCCAATAATTATTGTCATCAGGGCTGGATTGATAATCTGGCATACCGGGCATTTTCCTAGTGGGCCGACGCACTTTGGAGCCGATTCAAGTGTTTTTTTTTTTGTTGTTGTTTTTGTTTTTTGACAAAGAATGGCCTCAGGCAGGGACAGCAGCCCATTTTTTGGTGTAATATATAATATATGTGTGCGCGCTAGTGTTTTCAAGACTATAGATATTTCGATATGTATACCGAAATATCTGAAATGACTCCAGTGCTCATTTTCTGCAGTATCGATAAACCGATAGCTGCGTGTTCTTGCTCTCTCTTATCTCCGACGGCGACTTGACAGTTTGCCACACACCCGCCTTCTCTCACTCACTCGTCTCATTCGATCCGGCTGAATAGTGTTGTTACAGGGGACGAATTTTGGCACGTGGTTGCAGGTATTGCACATAATTTTAGGCCAGGTTTTGTACTCGCACTAAAAGAACGAGCACCACTGATCACTGATTTTTTTTGTCTTATTGCACTTAAATGGACAAATACACACAAAATTATGTCAAAATGGTGAATATTCAGGTAAACACAGTCAGTTTTGGAATGTAAACAGTTGAGAAAGAAATCGCATGTTGTGTAACAGTATATTGGATCCATGCATAACCTCTTAAAGGTGCTAAAGAGGATGTTTTGTTTTATACATTTTTGCAATATTACTTGAAACTGTCTTTACTAACTGATAAAAGACTATTTATTAGGTGCACTGAAAGGAATAATATTAATATACATCATCTGTGCACGAGGTAGGGCCTTAAAAACATCAGCCAATCATTTACGCGATCATCACGTAAACGATTGGCCCTCTGGCTTGTCAATCACTGCCATGACGTTCCTTGTGCGAGACGTGCGCGGCTGCGCGCTCCAGTAACTTTCCATACTCCACAGGCGCTGTATGCAATATTTTTGTCAGGAGACAGGAGTAACAACTGCATATTATGAGTTACCTGCGGTGAGTCCGACATAATGAATCCACTAACACGACACAGCGAATGCCAGTGGTAAACAAACACTCGTGTTCCAATACTTGTGCACGAGTTTTGGGAGGCGTTCCCTCGAAATGAGCTGTGAAGGAGGCGGGTTGTTCTTACGCATGCGCTCATTTCAAAAACTCAGTAACAGTCTTTGGTTTCTCAGTCGACGAAAAGATCCTCTTTAGCACCTTTAAAGTGACAGCAGCCTAATTTTCCTGCTTCTGTCTATCATGTTAATCAAAGAACTAAAGACATAAATGAAATCACTCGCTGCTTTCGACTGAATAACTTTTGTAACTTTAATTGTAAGCATTAATCTGCATTTAATTTTTACAACGAAGTCTATCTGGTGTTATTTTATACGGTGCCCTGCACATGACATGCAAGAAGAAAAAAAAATTAAATCGTGCGCACAATTTACTCTTTAGTTCCTTCGATTTACTAAATCGTGTGCACGATTTACTAATTCGTTCCCTCGATTTATAAATCATGCGCATGATTTATAAATCGAGGGAACAAAATAGCAATTCGTGCGCACGATTTAGCCTACTATTTTTTTCCTGCATGTCATGTCCGGGGCTCCGTAATTTTACATTGGAATACTTTTTTAATTTCTGTATTATTTCTTACCCGAATACTACTGTTAGACCAACCTTAAAAGCGTAAAGCCATGTTTGTCATTTATCTCTTTATTCTGTGTGTGTGTGTGTGTGTGTGTGTGTGTATTTTGAACGACAGAGTATATAGATGGTGTCCGACTGGACTGATTCTGGATTGTAGTGGTGGGCCGCCTGGACCAAAAATGCCTGGGCTATTTTTTTGTCCCAGTCCAGCCCTGATAGTCATATTATGGAGACGATGTTTCAAGACAAGTTTTCAAAATTTGGGCTATTTTTCACTTGATGCATGGTCTTAAGGCAGGAACACACCAAGCCGACGGTCGGCCGTCGGGCAGTTTTTGTTTGTCGGCCGACTAAATTTTCTCTGTGTGTTCCACACCGTCGGCTGAAGTTGGTCCTCGTCGCCTTTTTTTCGGCCGATTCGAAATGTTGAATCGGCGTCGGAGCTTCTCGGTCCATCGGGCCATCTGATCATTCTGATTGGCTGTTCAGATACTGCCACCTGCTGGTTCGGAAAGGCATTTCGTCTCACACAGGCGCAGAACTGATGTGCTACTTGGCCATCGGCTGTCGAGCGTTGGTTAGGTGTGTCAGGCCAACTTTGGACACAGACGTCGGCTTGGTGTGTTCCGGCCTTTAAAGAGGACCTATTATGCCCTTTTTCAAAGTGTTGATTTTGTTGTCTACTAGAATAGGTTTTCATGCTTGAATGTAAAGTCATATTTTTTTACACAAATTTTACATTATTGCAGCACCTCGCTTCCCAGTTTCTTTGTCAGTAATACTTTTAGTTCCAGTTTCTCTACTTCCAAAAAGCACAGTGTGCTATGATAGGTCAGTTGGATCTGTGTCTTGTGATTGGTCAACCGCTTCGAGCATGTTTCAGAAATCTCACGCACCTTTCAATACCTGGACGTAACGACAACACACTACTAACGCAACTCAACCAGGCCTTGCACCCTTTATTTTGTGTATGGCTTGGGTGGGAATTATTTAAATGAGGAATACTGTGACATGTGCGTTCTCAGAAGAAAACTCAAAACAACAATCAAAGCATTTCAGAGAGTTCAGAAATGGTGTTTACTGATACACTTTTCAGTGCACTTTGTAACTTTGCAGACCTTTTTCATGCTCAAACAACATTACACACTAAAGCATAATAGGTCCTCTTTAAAAACATAATTGCTGTGGTGGAATGTTAAAAAACGGTGAGCCAGATTGCAATAGCCAAAGACGGTTGTTAGACGACTAGTCGATCATCATAACCCATCCCTAATTCCTAGGATTAACCTGATGCTGCTTCATCCATGATGAACGGAGTCTTTAATGAAGATCTTTGGACATTCCCAAAGGCCCTGCAAATCATATTTGCATGCTGTTCTTGTTTTCCACAGTCACGTTTCAGTCTCTGTACACCAATAGAGCATGTAGCTTGTTGCAGACTCTCCCTATTGACATGTACGATTATTTAGTTAAATCCCATCTATTTGAAGTCTGCCATTGCAAGCTAATTTCAAAAGTAAGGTTTCATGCTAGAATGAGTTGTTGTGTCCTTGACTGCCTTTTGACGTTAAAATCCCGTAATCCTTTCAGATGTGTTGATGCAGCCTGCATCATAATTGCATAATTACCAAACTGTTTTGAAGTCGCTTGTTTTCTTTCCGTGAGAAACAAAAGCCTTGAGCTGTCGCAGTGTTTCTTTCTTTTCTTTCTATAGACATGAGTGTTTTCTGTTCTCCCGACAGTCATGTTCTTGTCCTGATGATTCTCTGCAGTGTTTACCTGTGTTTAAGATGAGAAGAGGAATTTAGATGTGTTTGTGTTGTGTGAAATTCTGTTCAATTTTGGAACAAGAACTTTATATATTTTTTTTTAAATGTATATAGATATGTACCGTGTGTGTGTGATATACATTAGCTTCAAGGCACAAACGTCTTATTTTAATTTCACGAAGTCTTAAATGTCAACAGTCAAGAATCGTCAGGAATGTTGGTTGGAATAAGTAGATATTACGTGACATACTGTATTAGAAACAAGACGCCACGGTTTAGTGTGTCATATAATCTTTAAAACATGCCCAGAAGTTCTGCAAGACCCATGCGTCATTTATTTTACATTCCTCTAAGCTCTGCATTATTCAGATGACTGTTACAGTTTCGCAATAATTTTCAGTCTCTGATTTTGTCGAAGTGAATTCCATTAAAATATAGACATAGGTCCCATTAGTTAGACATTGCTCTGTGGGAGGTAAACGAATCATTGTCAAAAGCTGCATATTAAAGCATTACGCATCTCTGTGGCTTAAACATCCTCTTGCTGGGGCTATTTCAGGCTCTGCACTGGATGAACCCCAAAGGCTGTATGAGATTGTACACAGGTGCATGTTGAAACATTTTTTTTTTTTTCATTCTTGAGGTTTTACATCTGCCTAAAATAAATATCTGGAATTTAGTAACCAACAAAATAGAGATTGCAGCAGTTTCTGTTTGATTTCTATATAAAGCTTGGATGTATGGCTATGTCTTCCAGTTCTTTATGACAGTCAGTTTAAATCTTGTCCATGTGTGCTGATGAGTGTTTCCTGAATTCCACTCAGGAATCTCCCCATCTGTATTTTGCATGTCTCTATTGCTATTGGAATTCAGCAAATGTGTCCCCACTTCACTTGTGATGTAATACACAGGCGTTTTCTGCCTCCTTAAAGCGATAGTTCACCCAAAACTAAAAATACTGTCACTATTCACTCACCTTCATGTCATTCCAAAACTGTATGGTTTTCATTGTATGGTCAAAACCCCCCCACCAATTTTCAAAATATATTCTTTTGTGTTCCACGGAAGAAATGACAAGAGGGCGAGTAAATTGTAACGGAATTTTCATTTCTTGGGTGAACTAACCCTTTAAGGCAGTCTATTTGTACCACTTTCTATATAATTTATTGCATTTAATTGCACATTTTCTTCATGAATGTGTAGGTAAAGTCACGTTTGACTCAATGTGGCTTGAGCCAGGGAAGCCAACAGATAGAATTGTGTAATGCCCCAGTAGTACATGACTTTTTCAATTTTTTGGCTTGATTTTTTTTTTTTTAGTTCAGATGGGTTGGATTAAGGCATTCAGGTCACCATAATGAATTCTGGGTTGCACTCGGAAGAGCAGTGATTTTTCCTTTGAACGGAGTTTGAAAGCAGGATGCTATTGATTAGTGGAGAGCTTTTCAACCACTGATTTTTTTTTTTTTTTTTTTTTTTTTTTTTGTCGGAAAGGCAGGAAACGGGCTGTATTTTTAACTACAAAAGCACATTGTTCTTGGGCTACAGTTTCAATGTTTACTTAAGCTGTTTAGCATTAAAAAAAAAAATCAGTTAAGAAATCTCATAATTTTAAATATTTAATTGTATTTGGAATGCAAGGTTTTATAGCAATGCTTTCAGAATATTTCTTGTAATTTAGCTGATGAATCCTTCTCCACTTCAATCTGTAATTTCCTCTGATGGTAATTGTGAATCACAGCGTTACAGCCTGGAGCTGTTTGACATGATGACCATCTGGAATGACAAGGAAAAATGATACCAAAAGTGCACTGGATTGCTCAGTTGTGTTTGTTCTATTGAAATGCTTTCAGAAGCAGTATATTGATTTAAATTAGGGCTGTCACTTGTTTAACATTAAATTGAATTGCATAATATTGCTATTAATTAATCAATCAATCAATCAATTTCTGTTGAGAAAAGCATCCAAATGAGATCATTCAAAGACAATATGAAAAGTTTTCTATTTCTGTCACTGACCTACAAGTCATATTTAATTCAATCTGTCCGAATTCATGTTTTCCATTTAATCGTGCGTGTTCAGTAGATGCACGTGTATTGCGATTCAAGTGTCTTTTGCTCTGGTGGCATCAGTGCCTGTGTTGTATACCGTATCTGCCCTTCTGTCATGCTCATAAAGTTGTAATTAACAGTTTTCAAAAGGCCTCTCGTTCTTTTTCTCAGAGTCCTACTAATTACTGTTTTGCTGGCAGTCCCTGGAGAGAAGGGGAGAGTCCACAGAAACTGGCAAAATAATATAGCGTCTTTCATTCGACAGAAGCCAGAAGGAAACAAACAATTAGTCTGACTTGGCAAGATGAAGGTGGGTGGCAGAGGGTTTTGTGGGTGCATTGACAGCAAAACAACTGTGTGTTCATCTTCTTTAGGCCCGAAAGATCACATGGTTAACAAACCGGAGAAGAGGGTTAGGGTTGTGATTGGGAAATGACCTGAATTGAGCTCAAATTTGGGTTGTACACACAAAACCACAACATGTTAGAGCGTGTATGACGCCCATGAAGCCACGATGAGATTTACACCTTTACTGACTGATGTGTCATGTCAGGGCTTTGGCAAATAATTACTGTTACCAGTAATGAATTATTTCTACTGTTATAAGTACCAAATTTAATTTGCAAATATTTTGTTTTCATAATAAATAAATAAACAGAATATAAGTATAAATTCAGTAATACATATGTTGGAAAATATTATATTATATCTTTATTATATATTATATATTTTGAAATTTCATTTCATTATAATGATTGCACAAAATTAGTTAAATAATAAAAATAAAGTAAGTAAATACTTGTTTGTTTTTAGTTATTTGCTTATTTATTTAGTTTTATATGCATTTTCCTATAATATAATGTAAATTTGTATTATTATTGCACATATTTTGTTTTATAAAATAAATATACACAAATTCAGTTATACATATTATATATTGGAAATGTAATTTATTATTATTATTATAATGAATGCACAAAAGAAGTTAAAATAAATAATAAAGATAAATAAATAAAACATTTAAATATTTATATATAATATAATTTAAACATAAATAAAACATTTAAATACATAAATAAATATTTATTTAAATATTTATATATTTTATGTAATGTAATGATATATTTGCTTTTTAATTTTTTCATTGTTTATAATAAGTAAATATAATGCATGCATAAAATAGTAATTCAGAATAATGAATATTAATTCAGAGTAATTCAAAATATTGGAATATTGGAAATTTCAATATAAATATATAATGAATGTACAAAAAAGTAGTTAAAATAAATAAATATATTTATAAATAAATACATTTTTTGCTTTTATTTTAAATAATTTATTTGTTTGTTTGTTTCTACTTTTGTGCATTTATCTGGTTGTATGTGCTTTGGCTTTAGGGAGCCAACACCCTTATGCCTTGAGGGGGGACAAGTCTGGACCTGTGTTTAACTGATGTGGTGTGGAGGGTATGGGAACCGAAATAATACCACCGCAGATCATCTCTAGTTTTCTCATCTCTCGTCTTATCACATACATCATTTGGCACACACATGCATATGCTAACACCCTACTGAACACTCTCACCATCACATGCAGACATATACACACGGCACTGTCATACTGCATACTCACACACGCTTTTCGTTAATACTCACACGCCCACATGCAGGCTGCTTGCACAGTTACTTGTGCTTGCCACACCCTGTGCGTGCCATAGCAACAGAAACGAGTCTTACGGCTTTGCTCTTCCCACAAATACATCCTCACTTTTACTCTCTATGGAAAAACGCATCTTTCTTTATCTGTTTTTTTCTCCCACACCAGAATCTCCCCATGTGTACCATTAATTTATCTTCGTTTCCCTCGGGCTGCCTGATACGACGGCTCATAGACACTTCATTTTTTCCTTCTGCCACAGAAACATGCAAGATCAGCAGGTCCATGTAGTTTGTTGCTTTTCACAGCCTGGCATTGATGGGTCGGGGATTTGAGAGTCTTAACCCTTAGTGTCATAACCTAATACCAACTCCCACAATGCAATTTACAATCTCGCCCTCTTCGAAGTGAGAGGCTCTTGTGAGAATTGCCCTGAGACCACTTGGAAGAGAGATTCATATTTCTGTAGTCTTTCCTTTTCAATTTCAAGACACTTTAACATCTCACCTTGCTAACATTGTGTTATTACTTTATTTTACCCCAAAGCCAAGGTATCAGGTAGAGAGGGGCTAGTTGTCACTATTTATACTCCAGTAAATATTTTTAGGCTCAGAATACAGACCTTAAAGGGCTAGTTCACCCAAAACTGAAAATTATCAGATAATTTACTCACTCTCAAGCCATCCTAGGTGTATTTGACTGTCTGCTTTCAGATATACACAATCTGAGATATGTTTAAAAATATCCTGTCTCTTCCAAGCTTTATAATGGTGGTGAATGGGGGGCCTGTTTTGAAGCCCCCCCAAAAATGCATCCATCCATCGTTAATTGTTCCATACGGCTCCGGGGGGTTAATAAAGGCCTTTTGAAGCAAAGCGACAGGTTTTTATAAGAAAAATATACATATTTAAAACAAACTAAAATAACTGTGCAAGTCGACTTGCGCCAAATGAGTAACCCTTGATGCGATGTATGACGTAGGGCTGGGCAACAAACTCAAGCTCCTCTTCTCTTATATCGAAATCCTCAACATTTCTCTTTAAAATTACTCATTTTAGACTTCTAATTCGTGACTGGTGTTTTGTTTTGCTCTATCTTCTGCGCTTCCACGTTTGTCATTGCGTCATGCGTCGGGTCAGGGGTTATTCTTCCGCCGCAAATCGATGCCTACAGCCGTCTGCTGGAAGCTAGTTATAATACTTTAATAAAGTTTTAAATATATAAATACATACAAAAATAACAAAAATGTTATCATTAATGATACATATACATATCCAATACATGGATATGAAAAATGTGACTGGAGAAATGCCTGCCCTGACCTGAGATGTATGAAAACTATTATTATTATTATTATTGTTAATTTAATTCTAATGTACGATCATTTTTAATTAGTTTAAAAGCAATATACAGAATCCACTGCTAGAGAAAATACATTTGTGTAATTGGACTTTTGACTCAAAAATATAGCCCTTGTAAAAGGAGCCTCAGTTAACCTTATGTGAGATAAAATAGATTACCCTCAAACTGAAATTTCTTAAAGCTGCATAATATAGCTCCTCAAATACTCAGTTTTCAACTATTGAAGAAAATTCCTGAGCAGGATGATCAGTTGAACAATGTGAGGTGTGAAAAAATGTGAATCAGCAAAGCTGAGCTGCATCAAAAGCAGCACAAAAGTATTGTGTGCAGTATGAGCAGCTCTGCATTCTCTCTTTCACACACTGTATTTGTTTTCTCGCTCGCTTTATATCCATTTTCCTGCCTCCCTTTTCCACTATCTTTTTCATACACCCACTCTCTCTGTTGCTAAGGGATCTTCACCTTGCATTATCCACTCTGGAAATCATTAACCAAGCCATCACTCTGTCTCCTGCACCAGCTTTATGTTCATAAAAAGCCATAATTCACAAATATATCAACATATCAAACGTCCCAGCATTCACTGGCCATTTATCGACCCATCTTTGTACCTGCATATGCCACTACAGTAAAAATTCACTGCTGAGTATTAAGAGGAACATTGCGTTAGAGTGATGTGGGTGCAGATGAGCAAAAAAAAGCTCATTAATAGCAGCATTGCACAAAATATCATCATTAGGTCTTTCCGTTTCATCCCTCCATTGCTCTGGGAATCACAGTCCAGCTGTTCTGACACCTTCCTTTGTTTCCTCTCGTTTAGTCAGATGTCCAACTCGATTACCACTGCCTGACTGGAGAGGAACCTGCAAGCTAATGGTGTTTCTTTAGGGACTGTTGGACACTTTTACACTTTTAGCAAAATTCCAGTGTTCCCAACCATTTTTTATATAATATAATATAATATAATATAATATAATATAATATAATATAATATAATATAATATAATAATATTACACGTTATAAATAATTATAAAATACTTGATTTTATATAATCAAATATTTGTTTATATATATATATATATATATATATATGTTCCCAACCATTTTTTATATAATAATATAATATAATATAATATTACACGTTTTAAATAATTATAAAATATTTGATATAAATGATTTTATATAATCAAATATTTGTTTATATATATATATATATATATATATATATATATATATATATATATATATATATATATATATATATATATATATATATATTAGGGATGCCACAATTCTCAATATAATATTGAACCGTTCGGTACGACATCCACGGTTCAATACGCGCTTGTGAATTGCGTTTTTTTCGGTTTTACGTTTAAATAATTTATGTGCGTTTTATTTCTCTCCGAAATGACTGTTTGTGTGTGCCTGTAAGTCTACGAGTACTCCTCCCCGCGAGTAAATATTCAATCACTATGCTCTAAAGTTAGGGGGCGCTGAACCATCATTCCACACTTTAACATGGCGAGCGGCGGGGAAGTGAGGCTACAGTACGAGGAAGCGCCGGCGTCTTTCAAATCCGTGGTGTGGAGACATTTCGGTTTTGCCGTTGAGTATAATCAAAAACTATAGAATAACACAAGACGCGTCACTCGTATTGTTTTGAATGGGAGAAAGTGAAACGCGCAATATGGTGGAATAAGTCCCGCCTTCTAAATAAGAGCCAATCGCTGACTGATAAAGTCATCGCGTCACTGCAGCGGCCGTTAGAAGCACCGGTTTCTATAGAAACAGCCAGACGAGTGTCTCCGAAATGAGGCACAAGAGACGCGCATTTAGGTCTGCGCATGCGCATTAGCTTGATCCAGCCTGAAAAGTACAGATTTTTTGTCATGATTCCAGCGTTTGAGAAAAAAAAATAAAATAAAATGAGGCAGTTGTTGTCAGATTTTATTGGTGATTTCAAATATTAAATTTAATCGAAAGCTTGGTAAACAGCTTTGGAGAATTTGTTTGTACAGTTTGTACATGGGCTACCAACAGCTGTGAGATGTCAGTGTTAATTTTAAAATAAAAAATTATTTTATATTATACAATACACTAGAAACTAGTGGACTTTTCTTTGCTTTTAAATAAAATAAAGGAGTATTGCAATAAATCGTTTTTACTTTTTCTACTAACCTCTTACTGTTCCTATTGCCTAAGCATAGAATAACAAACTGAACCGAACCGAACCGAAAACCGTTGTTAAAAAACCGAGGTATGTATTGAACCGTGGGCTAACTGTATTGTTGCATCCCTAATATATATATATATATATATATATATATATATATATATATATATATATATAGATTAGATATTTTATCTGAATTTCAAATTATATATATATAATTTGAAATTCAGATAAAATCTCTAATTTTTTTCTCCACATACTGTTTAGCACAGATTTTCTTTTTTTGCAATAATAGTGAGCAACTGCACACATATGCAGATGAATATTAGATGGAATATTGGCTGTGACAGGTGTGAAACTTGCCTTTTTGGCATGTGAGAGAGTTAGGTGGTTAGGTGCAAAGTTCAGACATGGGATAAAGCCTATATCAAACAGCTTTAAAATTAATTGAAAAATGGTCAGAGTGTAAATAAAGAAAATAAGGAGTTAAAGTTACATAAGGAGACTATTCAAAAGAAACCGTTACTTGGCCATGGTTGCTTGGCACCCATTGAAGCTAAAACTGTGATAATGAAAAACTAAATTTCATTTATATGTGAAGATGTGTAACATTTTAAAAGACTTTAAGAATCTTGTGGAAGTGCATCTCCTTTTGATGTTTAAAAAAAATGAAGTGTGCGTGAGAGGCGTTTAGATAAGCTTGTGTCTGTGTGTGGCGATGCATTGTTTGCCCTCCTGCCAAATGTGTAGGACTCTGGTACATTTCACTGAGTCAACAGTATCACGTAAGCCCTTTCTGACTGGATTTGTGTATTCCAGCAGTGGGTTTGTTTGTAAATGTGTGATCGTGAATATTAAGTGATTTGTTGATGGACTGTGAACAAAGAAAAGTCAGCTTTATGTCACTCATAACTGCATATGAGTCAGTCTGTTCCTTATGCTCAATTACAGAATAACACTTGATGACCTGATTGATGCTATATTTCAGACATGTTTTCATTGCTGCAATCTTCAAAGGAAAGCCCCCAGGCATTGAGAAATTTCAGCTAATTTTTATTTTTTATTTTTTACAATTTATAATATGTTAGAAAAACAATAATACTGTGCCTGGATTGGGTATGAGCCTTAAATATGATTTAAAAGATGTTATAATGTCAATGTGAACTTATATTTCCATGGTTGAGCTTTATATTTCCCCTTTTCTTCTTGGTCTGAACTAGTCTGAACTATATTTGACCTCTTAATGTCTATTTCATAGCAATTTTAAAATGTAGCCATTTTTAAAGTTGCAGTAAGCAATTTCTGAGAAACACTGCTGATATTTGAAATCAGCCCAAACAAACGCACGAATATGCAATCCAAGAGTGGATGTCTCTTTATCGTAGCTGAAGTGAAGCAAAATAATGCTTCGCAATAAAGCAAAGATGATGAACGAATGACAAGGATGAAAAAATGAACATACAGCACACAAGAGTATATACAAGCAAGAGTTTGCTGGTAGTCACCAACAGCCATGTGACATGTGAATATATGCTGTTATGTTTAACAGCAGTGTTTAGCACATATTTAAAGTTAACTAGAGGACTCTGTTTCTCGCCTGTCTTAACTCTTCGCGGTCCTGCTGATGTAGTGTGTATGTGGTGGGAAATATTCCTCATTCGACAGTTCTTGCCCAGTTGGCAGCAGCAGGTGTTGCTCCGTGGGCCGTCTTTCTGTGTCAGCTCAGAAATATGGCGCACACTCCGGGGTCGTTTTGCAGATCCCTGAACCAGCTTTCATGTTGGCATTCTAAATGTTATTATGCTTGCATCTTTTGGCATTGGCATAAATGTATCCCTTCCTCCTTATCCTCCTCCTTTCCCCACTCTTCATAACTGTGAAATTTCACATGTAGGTGTAGCCGAAGTTCAACTCCTCATTTTCACTTTTGATGGGATGTACAGTCCCTCTGCAACACTTTTTTGAAGCAGCAAATGTATCTGGGTTGCAATGCCCACAGTCATTGGGGAGTGTGGCGTATGTAAATCTAGAAAGTGGTGGAAATATTTCAAGAATGTGAGCATACCAGTGCCGCTTATCGATATGGAACATTTATCACTTTAGAAAGCGGTCGCATTTCATGTTGTCAGAAGTCTGATAAACACTAAAGAAATTGCCGTATAAGTGAGACAACATTTGGTTAATGGGTTTTTCAGCTTTCTCTGCAAATTATATGAAACCATTTTCTCTCATAACATCAATTACACGCAAAACACATTAGTTTTGTGCTGTAGTGCATCTGACTTTGTAGTGTCATTAAATAGAAAAACAAAAGTTAGTATAGCCCCCTATGCGTTGTCATTTTCTTGATTGCTCTTTATCAGGATCACTTGCGGTCTCAGACTTATGAGGTCTTACTTATGATTTTCTCATTTTGATATCAGTCTTTACTTTTTGTCTAAACGTCAACATTTTTTATTTTTGGCAAAAAATTTTTTTTATTTTATATTGGATTTTATTTGTTTATGGGTGATTTGTGGACGCAGTAATTTTATTTAAATTTGTACAGTAACAAATATTGTTTTTATTTTGGTGTGAAAAATTAAAGGTGAAGTAGAAAGTTTTTTTAAAAGATGTAATATAAGTCTAAGGTGTCCCCTGAATGTGTCTGTGACGTTTCAGCTCAAAATACCCCATAGATTTTTTTTTTAATTAAGTTTTTTAACTGCCTATTTTGGGGCATCATTAAATATGAGCTGATTTAGGCTGCGGCCCCTTTAAATGCTCAGGCTTCCCGCCCCCGGAGCTCGCGCTTGCCTTAAACAGTGCATAAACAAAGTTTACACAGCTAATATAACCCTCAAAATGGATCTTTACAAAGTGTTCGTCATGCAACATGTCTAATCGCGTAAGTATAGTATTTATTTGGATGTTTACATTTGATTCTGAATGAGTTTGATGGTGCTCCGTGGCTAAAGCTAACATTACACACTGTTGGAGAGATTTATAAAGAATGAAGTTGTGTTTATGAATTATACAGACTGCAAGTGTTTAATAAGGAAAATAGCGACGGCTCTTGTCTCCGTGAATACAGTAATAACCGATGGTAACTTTAACCACATTTAACAGTACATTAGCAACATGCTAACGAAACATTTAGAAAGACAATTTACAAATATCACTAAAAATATCATGTTATCATGGATCATGTCAGTTATTATTGCTCCATCTGCCATTTTTCACTATTGTCCTTGCTTGCTTACCTAGTCTGATGATTCAGCTGTGCACATCCAGACGTTAATACTGCCTTTCCTTGTCTAATGCTTGAACATGGGCTGGCATATGCAAATATTGGGGTTATACATATTAATGATCCCGACTGTTACGTAACAGTCGGTGTTATGTTGAGATTCGCATGTTCTTCGGAGGTCTTTTAAACAAATGAGATTTATATAAGAAGGAGGAAACAATTGAGTTTGAGACTCACTGTATGTCATTTCCATGTAACTCTTGTTATTCAACTATGCCAAGATAAATTCAATTTTTAATTCTAGGGCACCTTTAAAACGGGTAAGATTATTAATAATTTTTTTATATTTAATATTATTTAATATTTTCACAAATTAAATTTCATTATTCATTGTTGTAGACAATTGAGTGAAATCATCCAATCTAAATTCATAGTTTATTGCTATTATGACATTCCTTTTAAATATTAAAAATAAAACATTACATTATTAATATGTAAAAAATGTAGACCTGTATAAAACTGATATATTTATACAGTGTAATGTTTGTCTGCATTATTTAACATTATTTAACCTTTTTCTAAAACAAATTGTAGATGATTGAGAGATATTTTACATATTCTGCAAAAATCTGGTTTAGATCTCAAGAAAACTTTTTTCATGCTAAAAAATTTGAAAATGTGATGATCATGACAAATCATGACTAATAAAAATAATAATGCGTGGATTCTTGCATGGAGAACCCCATACATTTATCAGTTTGTTGTGCCATGTGGGGCTTTTGTGCAGTAATAATGTTTAATACAACACCATCTGCAGCTCACAATTATGACAATTGCTAAAATGTCATGGTTGTGCATAACCATATTGATGGTATGAATAATTTGAACTATTTATAGCATTGGAATCAGCTTGTTGACACTGAGTAATAATCATGTTGCATCACTTGCTTGGCTTTAGCAATTCCAGCCTTAACCCTCATACATAATGTCCATATTTACTTATATAATTACATAATTACTTTATTCATTCCATGCATCAAAGAGTTAAAAGTGCAGACCTGCTTTGATTTTCCTCATATCTATTTACTTAACATTATGCTATCAAAATTGACTCCAGTGACAACCATCAACTGACCTTAGTTTAAATAAATGTGTTGTAAATGATGTATCTGTCCGTGTGATGGATAGTGTTGTGAGTTTTTCTTTATGTTTTAAGCACACATGGCACAAGACTCCCTGAGGCGGACAGAGTTTGTTGATACTGTAACAGGATCTCCCACTATCCACACAGTAGGTTCTCCCACCGCTGATTATGTACACACAGCACACGCTGTACATACACACAGCTACGCATCTTACCAGGGCTGTTTCAGTTATGGTCAAAGAAGAAAAACAGGAGAGGACAGTGGGGGATGCTCTGAAGGAGTTGTAGGTTATTGGGGTGCCAGGCCGGGCTGCGTAGCCTACTTAGTGTACAGCTGCAACTAGGCCAGACTGTTCTTGAGAGCAGACGTGCCAAATGATTCAGCAAGCAGAGGGTCCGCTGGGACTGAAGTGTCCTCAAGCACAACAGGCACAGTAACACAATTTTGTATTTTTTTTTTTTTTCTTGAATTTTTCATTGGCGACATTTTGCAGTTATTCTCATCAGTACACACTGTTTCTGAACTCCCTGAAATGCCTCAATTGTAGTCTTGAGTTTTCTTCTGGGAACATACATATCACAATATTCCTCATTTAAAGGGGCCTATTATGCCCATTTTCACAAGATGTCATATAAGTCTCTGGTGTTCCCAGAATGTGTATGTGAAGTTTCAGCTCAAAATACTCCACAGATCATTTATTATTGCTTGTCAATAAGACGCCATTTTTGTGTGTGTCCCTTTTAGGGTTGCAAAGGGGCGGAAAGTTTCCGGTAAATTTCCGGAAACTTTCCACGGGAACTTAACCTGGGGAATTTTGGAAATTAATGGGAAATTTTAGGAAATTGATACAGATTTATAATATTTATATAAAATGTATCATATAAAAACAAATATAAACATTTTGTTTGGTCATAACATGAAATAACAGTTATTTATTTTTCGCATTCAATTAATTCTAATTTAGTAAATATGTAAATTAAACATATTTTCTATTGCAGCAATTATGATATTTATTTCAGTGTCACATGATCCTTCAGAAATCAGTCCAATTTTGCTGATTTGATACTTATTTGTTATTATCATTGTTGGAAACAGTTGTGTTAGCATATTAGAATGATTTCTGAAGGATCATGTGACACTAAAGACTGGAGAAATGATGCTGAAAATTCAGCTTTGCATCACAGAAATAAATGATATTTTTATGTATATCAAAATAGAAAACCATTATTTTAAATTGTAGTTATGTTTGCACAGTGCATGCAAGGGGTGTGGCCTCAATAGCCCTGCAGTAAGTAGTGTGCTGTGTGAATGTGATTGAGAAATGTACAGGGTAAAAATTCAACTAAAATTGCATTAAATATGGTTGTTTTAACCAAAATTATCCTGCAAGATGTTTTTTTCAACTACATTTAAGTACCCTGTTATAGGCTAACCTGTAATTTTACAAATTCCCTGTTTATTCCCATTAATTCCCGTTAATTTCCATATATTCCCGTTAATTCCCATGGAAAGTTTCCAGCTTTGAAAATTCCCGGAATTTTGCAACCCTAGTTCCTTTAAATGCAAATGATCTGCTGATCCTGGCCCCCTTTCCAGGAGAGGGCGGAGCTTTAACAGCTCGCGGTTCGGTTGCTCAACAACAACAAAGCTGGAGAATCTCACGCAGCCAAAATGACGATTGTCAGTAACGGTGTTCAGCCTTACATTGTTCAAACCGGAGTCCGACACTGATGGAGAGACTCAGGAAGAAGTTACAACTTTTAGAATGCATCTGGATGTTTCTGAATGGTTAGTGGATAAATTTATGTAGTTGCTGTGGAATTGACACACATGCTAGTCGATGAGTTGAATCATGTTAATCTTTTGTGCATTGACCCTCGTTTGTGAAGCAGTCCAGTGTAAAATGACAGCATTGTAACAACACTGTACTACAACAACTCTTCCTCTTCTCTAAAGCAGACCAACATGGCCTCACCCCCTTTGTTGCGTTTTCCCGTGGTCAGGGTTTATGTAAATTTTGAGATTTGTGATGTCACCAACCCAGGAAGAAGCTCTTTGTAGTCCCTACCAGCCGTTTGTTGTAGTCCTTACAAAGTGATTTTTGTAAAAGAAAACATCTCCCTTTGCATTGAACTTCGAGTATCGTAACTTTGCAGATGTTGGCTGTCTGGCAGTTTTTGTTTGTTGGCCGACTAAGTTTTCTCAGTGTGTTCCACACCGTCGGCTGAAGTTGGTCCTCGTCGCCTTTTTTTTCCGGCCGATTCAAAATGTTGAAATCGGCGTCGGAGCTCGTCGGTCCGTCGGGCCATCTGATCATTCTGATTGGCTGTTCAGATACTGCCACCTGCTGGTTCGGAAAGGCATTTCATCTTACGCAGGCGCAGAACTGACATGCTACTTGGCCGTCGGCTGTCGAACGTCGGTTTGGTGTGTCAGGGCAACTTTGGACATAGACGCTGCCGACATGAGCAAACCCCGCAGTCTGCTTTCGTCGCCACTAGTTCGTCGGCATCGGCTTGGTGTGTTCCGGCCTAAACAGTAATATTAAACACAAACTAAAGTTAAAAAAGTGAAATCATAATCAAGGACCCCTTTAAGCATGGCTTTAAAGGAAAAACAATCGTACGATAGAGATATTTAGTATGCCTCATCATTTCAACAGTAGTTACACAGATCTTGTGAAACATATTTAAAGTTGAATTAGAATCCCACTGCAGTGATATTAAAATTCTTGTATGTTCGGGAGGAAGAAGTATGTCACCTTATGGTGCATTTTTAATTTGAGCTTTATTAAAATGGAATAGCAGTAGTAAGTGATTAAAAATCCTTGTCTGTCTTACCTGAGCATATAATAATCAGTCAAAATGAAGAATACATTTTATTCCCAAACTTTGCCAAAGCAGGCACGCATCTACAAATAAGCAATGTCACAATATGTGTCACATTTTGCTTTGGTTAGGGCCCTGTGGTCTATAGACCGTGCAAAAGAGAGCACATCACACTGTTTCTAAAGTCCCACAGCTCTTTATTGCGGTACAAAGCACACAGACGCACACACCTCAAGAGAAGGAAGCTGGGGAGGCGGGGAGTGTTAGTGCCGAACCAGGCTAATCAGAGCAGGGAAATGAGGCGAGTCCCACACAGGGCTCCCGCGCCTAGAGGCCCACTCACTTGACAGCTCTGATGGATGGAAGTGTCTTCTCATCTGAGAAAGAAAAAGATATTGGGAGGAAGTTGAGGAAGTGCACTGCAGGTATGTCGCTGTTGGGTTTCTAGCCTGCCTGATTTAGGGTACTTAACAAAGAAAGATGGAGGTGGAGATTGAGGGGAAGGAGTGAAGGCATAATTAGTCTCAGCATCAGACGGCACACCCACACAACGTCTAACGCATATTGAACAATAATGGCGAGAGCTGGCTGAAATCATCGGGTTCAAATCGCATTGGATGGCTATTACGTAATATCCAGTAGACATGGTGCACAGGTTTTTTTCAGTCTGACGGGAAGCAAAGCACCAAGCTGCTACGATAAACTCTTCCGAGCAAGAACTAGTCGATGCATTTGGCAAGTTTGCATGTTGCATTGAATCTGAGGGTGTGTTCACACAGGTTTGGTTTGATTAAAACGAACGCTGGTGCGATTGCTCTCTTAGTACAGTTCATTTGAATAAGTGTGAATGCTGCCATTTGAATCCTGGTGCACACCAAACAAGCGAACAGAGACCCCTGAAAATGTGGGTCTTGATCTGCTTCCAAACAAATTTTGGTGCGGTTCGACTGAAATATGAATGCAACACGGACCAAAGACATCAAAACAAACCAAAAACAGCATGTCACAAGATGCGACCCTACAAAGGACAGAATGCTCAAGCATACATGTTTTTTCTCGTCATAGGAACATCACCATCTCCTTGCAGCAGATCTTCATTTGTGTGTGCAATTCCAGGAGTTCCTGGTTTTGTTTTGATGCCTTTACACATTCACCAACATAGCATTGTTTTGTATTTTCCATAAGTTTCGTTGCAAAATATCTGGTTATTTCACTGGTTAGCACATCTGGTTATTTCACTTTCTTCTCTGTCGTTTGATAACAGGTACTTTTCTGGTTTAGTTTTTGATTCAAATACCATTTATTACAACAAAACTGTTTTGAATGTGTATATATAGTAACTATATATTGTCTTATAAACAACCGGTCATTAATAACCCTGATTTAATTGAAGAATTCGTTTATAAGAGTCATTCATTCGTGAATCAGACTGCTGTTACTGTACATGCAGTGGCATGCAATAGAAAGTTGCCTTGTCTATTAATTTTCTTTGTATTGGTGTGCAGTGCCCAGTCTTTCTCATTCATTACATTAAATTCAAACTGAAAACCAGAAAACATAACTTATTTTGCTGTAGTGCTGTAGATTCAGAAAACACTGTCCATTGAGTATTTTAGATCATACAGAAGTTCAAGAGTCGTTAATGGACCAAAATGTCATAAAAAATAACTGTTTAAGCATTTTTCAGGCCATTTTTCAGCATGCTGGTTAAAGCAACGCTGTTACAAATCTAAAAAAATAAAACACATATTTCTTTTAAATGTTAAGTATAACCTTTAAATATAGATTATTTTTGTTTTCCATTAGTTTTTTTTCTCCATTTTTATATTCAAACACTAGTGCATTTGAAGACCAGGGCAAAGTAAGGCTACAAACTTGGGGCACGGCTGATGTGGTTTGTCTGTGGTGTCTGAAATAGGCCTCGAGTATATGTCTTACCACAAGTGACACTGCAATAAGCTCTGTGGGTATTGTAGCAGGCCAGACAGGAGCTAATTACACCTTTTACCTCCTCATACAGTAACTATAGATGCAGCACACAGAATAAGGTAGATTTCAAACTTTCTATGATTTTTATAGAAATGAACAGCGGCTCCAACAGTGCCAATTTATCATTAACAGCATGGCTGGGGGAGATATGGAATGAAAATATTTAGTTAACTCTCATCGGGGTTTCTCTACCACCAAGTTGCAACTCACTCACACTAGGCCAACTGCTATTCGTATGTCGCAGGTTGTCTGTCACACAGTAGGGCGGTGTGTTTGTGGATTATTTGTGTGGCTGAGGAGCTTGTTATAACAGAACTGCATGTACAGTATGGTTTAAAGTAATGGAGTTCAACTGGTTTTTGAGGGTCTTGGGAATAGGCTTGGACTGGTATCAAAGTAAAAAAAAACTGCCCGTGTTTCATGCAGTGTCATTTAACATGTACTAATAAAAAAACAAGTGTTGCAATGGCCATGTAGACATATTGCTAAAGCATTTTAGAAATAATAATAATGATAATATTTTTTCCCCCCTTTTTTCTTTGGTCCTTGTTCATTGTTTTTGAGCCTTAATTTAATTTAAAGTCAAGGAATTTAAATTATATAAAATATACAAATACATATTATTTATTTAATTATATGCAATTATTAAATATAAATATGTATTATTTTATTGATATAATAAATATATAAAATATAAATAATTTATTATTATTTATTGCAATAAAAATGTTCTATAAAAGACACATTCTGTTCACAAAGGTCTGTATTAGTAACCTTAGTGAATCAGCATGTGTGTTAGAGAAGCATGCACACAATTATGTGTGATTTCAGATAACTGGGTCAGACAAATTTCCTAAGGGCATTTGGAAGATCTTAGAGAGAATGAGCTATGATGGTTCAACCTTTGGTCATAGACATGGAAGATAAAAAATGTTATTTAATGTGCACACACACTTATCAGTTTCTTTCATACTTGATTAGAATCTCGCCCAAGGGCGACTGAGTTTAATGACGGTATACTGAACCTGTGGCACGTTCCCGTAATAGGCTGAATAAAAGGGCCTAAGGTAAATGGATCCTTTGACATCCTGTGTGCATTCTCGCAGGCTAAGTCGTGTAAGATGTTATCGCTTGCGTGATGTAATTATTTATTTTTAGATTTGATGTCAACTCAACAGGTATGTCAAATTTTTGTCAGATTAAAAGATTTATATAAAAGCCCCACATGAGTTCAAAGGTGGATTTAAAAACTGAATATAAACACTTTCTTCATGAAAAATCCTCTGCTGAACTGGTAAAAATCCAAAAGTGCACAGAATTTTGTTTATTTGAACCTATAACCTTTTGTATCATATTGCTGTGTGTTTCTAGAGCACCTTAGTGGGTCATTTTTATTAGATTTTATAAATGCTATTTCACATCACTGTAAAGGTAAGATAAAGTTTCAAACCATGGAAGTTGAAGGACTTGTATGAATGACAATAGTCTGACATTCACTTTTGCTGCAGAAAATAAATGCAATAACTGGAATGGATAATGGGCTGTCTTATAATTGTCCATTCGATGCCCTTGGACATACACTGACGACCTTAAATTGACGTTTCATTGAATTTGCTACATGGATAGAAATAAACGCTGAGACTATCAGCTATCACCGGGAGGAAGTTTTAGATGATGAGAGAAAGAAATTGACAAGATGTCGGTTGTACACGCAAACTCTTTTTGACTTCTGTAATTGGTGTAAAATGTAGCTGGAAGGCTCAGATCTGCATATAACCCAGCTATTGTGTTCGGTCCCATTCACACTTCATTAGGCTTTCCCTAGCGTTTATGTCAAATGGCGGGCGAACCGACAGCCAGGCCACGAAGAATGAATCGACTAGACTATGAGAGGTCATCTGGAGCATTTCTGTTTCATTTTACATCATGCTGGGTTGAATACTAGCTCACCCACATGCGCAAAGACCATATCATGCATAGAGTAATGTACCTAGATGGCCCTGTAATTTTAAAACACAATCTTAAATGGCCCGCATGGATTGGTTTGCACAGCTCCGCCAGTGGAGGGTTAGTCTCATTTTGCTTGTGTCCTCATGGAGTTTATTTGACAAGCTCCGGAGGTGTTTGTTGAGGACAATCCACTGCAAAATGCAAACAAAAAGGTGTGTAATGTCATTGAAATAGGATTTTACAACTTGTTCTAAAGGTATTGTGTTTTTGATGGTTTTCATGATACTCCAAGTCATCACATCATGTCACGTCTTTAAGAATAGATGGTTTGTCACTTTGCCCTTTGATTCGTGTTCGATACCGCATTCATTTCTGCATTCAGGTGGCTTCCGTCTGATAAGACAACACCATGTATCGCATGTTACAAATTCCTCCCTAGTCACATCCAACACAAAAGCAACCTTTCAATGAAGCCCTCTCCATTTCCCTTAGCCAAAGATAAGGCAGTCATCCATACATTCGGCTGTGAAGCGGACTGACTTCTGCCGCACTGCTATTAGAAACTCTATCCTGAAGAACCAAAGCAGTTGTAGCCGTCTGGACTGATAAGAACATTCAAGAGACCCAAAAGAAAGTAACTTGACAGGTCACTGACTAGATAAATCTCGCAATTTCCCTCTCACTACAGGGTTGTTTTGGAAGCGAGAGCATAATTATCTCTTATCTTGTTATACTGGTCACTAAAGATCTAACATCACAGAGGCAAGTGCATTTGAGTGTTACACACTCTCAACCTTTTTGTGCTATGATGACATTCTCCATTATCATAATTTCTTTCGTAAGATAATAAAAGTCAGGTTCAAAGACAAGATGATGCAAGGAGATCAATGGAAGAGTGAAATCAGTTAAGAGCAGAAATAAAAGGTTGAGAAAAGTTTCCACAAACTTTGCCTAAAATGAAAATGCACTGTAAAAATGATATGGTGACTTATGCAGTAGTGTTATAATAATAATACATTTTATTTAAAGCGCCTTTCATAACACTCAAGGTCACCTTACAAACATAGAAAGCCTAGAAACCTAGAAAGCATCAGTACTGACAACATTCAACAAACAATATACAATGAGACACTGGAAGATATAAAATAGGTGAATTTTGAGACGAGATTTAGAGAAAGTATGAAGGCTGTCGCTGTTTTGAATATCCAGAGGAAGGGAATTCCGTAAATGAGGGTCAGCGTAACGGTTCCTGACCCCATAGTGTTCAGACGGATACGTGGTAAAACAAGAGCAGCTGATGAAGAAGATCTGAGAGTATGTGTAGGAGTGTAGATAAGAAGAAGATCAGAGAGGTATAGTATGAAGGAGTAAGATTATTGAAAGCCTTGTTGGCAAGAAGAAACAAAACTGCTGGGACACTTTAAGTTTCTATGACAGTAGGTTTACAGATGTTTCTCATTACAAATCTGCGCGAAATGCGGTAATCATCTTTCAAGAAAAATGCTGGAAATTTAAAATAAAGTGTAACTGGTGCATGTTGCTTTTCCAAATGCATGTTAATCTCAAATGGAGTTTGCTGCATTTACTGTGAAATGCTTGCATGTAAATGAAATCAGTGAAATGCACAGTGCAACGGACTATATACACTTATATAATTAAAATACAAACATTGTGGTATGTGTCAACTCACTGTTGGAGAGAAAAGTGCCAGAAAGTGCCTATTATACATTATATTCAAAGTCATACAATAGCTTAGTGTGACAAACAGACCAAAATTTAAGTCTGTAGTCTTCAGTCTTTCACAGTATTCCTTTTCATTGGTCTGTTAAAAGCAAATGGATCACTGTGAGTTGAATTCGAGATTCAGTTCAGTCTGATTCATGAACAAAGTATTCAGTCCAGTCAAGGTTATTAGTGAATAACAACTTGAGTTCAGTCTGTTCATCACACAGTGCTATCATATGATTTCAAAACATGGAATATAGTGAGTGAGTCATATGGACCACTTTTAGAATGCTTGTTTGAGAGTTATATAAAAAATGGTTAGATATTATTCAAGTTCCTAGGAAGAAAGTGTTGGTCGCACTTTATTTTATAGTCCTGTTCCCCATGTACACTGTAAAAAAAATCCCAGTAAAATTTACGGTAAAAAAACGGCAGCTGTGGTTGCCAGAACTTTACCGTAAAAAATACAGTAGCAACGTAAAAAAAAAATCTGTTAAATTTACGGTAAAATAACGTATTTCATTAACTGATATAATGTTAATTTACCAACCTAATGAAGTACTAATATCTGTTTTGTACCTTTATAATACACTGACAGTCACCAAACACAGTGGTGGTAAGAGTCACATGATGAATCAAAGTTCATCACAAGCAGATTTTCCACAAGCTGAGAAGGACAACACTAACATATAGAAGGTGCACACAGTGTCATTCACACACACACTAAACACCATCATGACATTTTAAAAATGCAATAAACATTGATTTAACAACATTATATTTAACATAAAACCCTAATGTACATAACTGATTAGAAAAAAATGAGAAAAACTAAGAAGAAACAGAGTTATTTCAACGAAAATATATCAAATGTGAAGTGTCACGCAGGGAATTGTGGGAATGTCAATTTACGTTTTTTCACTGTAAATTTTATAATGAATTGTTATTTTTCACTTCCAAAAACTGTGAATTTAACGGTATTTTACCATAAAATTACATTAAATGTACCGTTAGATCTATTACAGTTATTCACCGCATATAGTACGGAAACTTTCTGTAAACCAATTGACATTTTTTCACCACAGCATTTTTACAGTCTTTTAGTGTTAAAATCACGGTCATTTTTTACAGTGTACATACTATGTACAGAAATTATAATAACTAAGTACTAACCCTGAACCTACACCTAAACCTAACCTTAACCCCTGTAGTTACCTTGTATTACTCAGTAGGTAAGTACACTATAAATACACATACTGTAAAATAAAGTGCAACCAAAGTGTGTTTGAAAGGACACAAGGGTAAGTAAATGATCACAACATTTCCATTCTTGGGTGATCTTTTCCCTCTAAGAGCAGAAATAAAAGGGTGAGATGAAGGGGTAAGTAGCAGTAAAAAAGTCACTGGCTTTATTAAATCTTCCAGATTTAGCAGGGCAGGCGTTTAATGTAATGGGAATGAGTCTGGTACCCTTAAAGTCGGACAAAGAATGACATTTCATTGTATATTACTAGCTGGTGTCCCATCATGCCATGTCTATTATGCATGTCTGTTATCATTAGCACATCCATATGAAAGGAGCTGTCTGCAGATATTACAGTGCCGCCCACCTCAAATGGGGCTGACATGCTAGATTTAGACTATGAGGTACGTGAAAAAAGAAAACTCCATTATCCATGTCTAATATAAAATGAACACAGAGATAGTACAGTTGATAAAACATTTTCATGCTTTTAAAGAGTTGCTTTTAGTGCAAAATGTCTATATTATTGCAACGCAGGCAATTTTGTGTCTAATTCCATGGCGCCGCAGCATCTGTGTGTATTTCATTGATATTCGTTCATCATTACAAGCCCAGCGAAGGAGAGAGACAGACAGACGCTGAGAGGGAAAGGCCCCCACTGGAGCTCTCCCACGTTCCTCCTAAGCGATTGTGTCATAGCCAAACCATTTGTCTTCTTAATGTCGCAATGACGGACAAAAATGGAGATTTATCTGCCCTTGCTCTTTATTAATTGAATTTTTATGTGTTTGTTACTTATCCTGTTTGACAGAGACCACATCATAAAATATATTGGAACCAAAAGAGAAGTGGATAATAGTGCTTTGTTTTCTTGCTTTTATTTGGCAAAGCAACATTGGACGAAATATCACTGGAAAAAAAAGTAAACCACTACAGAGATGTTTATTGTATTGTATTATGAGCATATATTGTTTTTTTTTTAAACCCCAAAACCACTTCAGAAGAATATTCTGCCGTAATTATATTAAACACAATCTACAGCATCTGAAAACTATTTTATTATTTGTAAAAATATACAAAAAAGTGCTAAGAAATATGAGCATTCTTCTTCATAATAATAATAATAATAATAATAATATATAAACATTAATATTTGTAATTATTATAAATATTAACCTAGAATATTCTGTTAAGTTTTTAACTTAACCAAATTTTAAGTTTGACTGGCATGTAAATATTAATATTATAAATATGGCATACACGCTTAAAGGTGCCGTAGAACGTCTTTTCAAAAGATGTAATATAAGTCTAAGGTGTCCCCTGAATGTGTCTGTGAAGTTTCAGCTCAAAATACCTCATAGATTTTTTTTTAATTAATTTTTTTAACTGCCTATTTTGGGGCATCATTAACTATGCACCGATTCAGCGCACGGCCCTTTTAAATCGCGCGCTCCCTGCCCTCCCGAGCTCTCGACTATAAGTGCAGTTATACAGTGCATAAACAAAGTTCACACAGCTAATATAACCCTCAAATGGATCTTTCCAAGATGTTCGTCATTCATGCTGCATGCATGCATCGATTCCTGTGAGTATAGTATTTATTTAGATGTTTACATTTGTTTCTGAATGAGTTTGAGGCTATATGCTCCATGGCTAATGGCTAATGCTACACTGTTGGAGAGATTTATAAAGAATGAAGTTGTGTTTATGAATTATACAGACTGCAAGTGTTTAAAAATGAAAATAGTGACGGCTCTTGTCTCCGCGAATAAACGATGGTAACTTTAACCGCATTTAACAGTACATTAGCAACATGCTAATGAAACATTTAGATAGACAATTTACAAATATCACTAAAAATATCATGTAATCATGGATCATGTCAGTTATTATTGCTCCATCTGCCATTTTTCGCTATTGTTCTTGCTTGCTTACCTAGTCTGATGATTCTGCTGTGCACATCCAGATGTTAATACTGCCTGTCCTTGTGTAATGCCTTGAACATGGGCTGGCATATGCAAATATTGGGGTCATACATATTAATGATCTCGACTGTTACGTAACAGTCGGTGTTATGTTGAGATTCGCCTGTTCTTCGGAGGTCTTTTAAACAAATGAGATTTATATAAGAAGGAGGAAGCAATTGAGTTTGAGACTCACTGTATGTCATTTCCATGTACTTGAACTCTTGTTATTCTGGGTTAATATTGTTTATATTAATTATGCGTAAGTGTGAGTGGCATATACATAATATTAAAATTAATTATAACACCAACAATAATAATAATAATAATATCACCCTGAAAATTGTCCTATGTATGGTTGAGGGAATGCAGGAGCCCATCTTGGCGGAAAACAACCTGGGTGGATTGGATTGAACTAGTCCATCACAGAAATTTTACCTTTTAGTATTAAAGGGGTGTGCCCATAGGCTGTAAAAAAAAAAGATGGACGACGCACCTTCACTCTCTTTCCACTGTAGAGAAGTGAAGCCACCAATGTCCCATTATGGCGCTGACATCTTGGAACCCCAGTCCAAGTTGGAACCTTGGAATCACACACGCAGAATCGGTTAGTACAGTTTACTGCAGAACAACTTATGTCGGTGTAAAATAAACAATTACAGAAAAATGTAGAAATTAAAGTTAAAGCTCCAATCTCCTTCCGAAAATCCTGAAAAAAGTATGTAACTACTCAGAGAAGCTGTCGGTCTCAGCTGTTAATCATGACGTCACACCCCTGTTTTTATAGCACCAAACTTATTTAAAAAAACGAACACTTCAACATACACCAGCATGATAAAATGACCTAAAATGATATTAAAATATTTGAAGTGTAATTTAATTGTTTAGTTTGTCTCACGTCCCATTAGATTACATGGAGAGGGCGGAGTTTATGACCTATTCTGCATCAAGCCACCTGGGGGCAATCGAAACGTTTTGGCTTCAAACCCAAATTTGGTGTGCCACGTCACAGTTTTTTATGTTTCTTGCCAGTGGTGAACAGGTGTTTCAGAGTTAACCAAAATAATGTGTACAGAAGCATAACCTGGCAGAAATATTGCTTCATTGTCACCCTTACAATCTCTAGAGTAAATGTTCAGAAGTAACAGTGCTGCAGTGGAGGTCTTATGACCACTGGAAAAGTGAAGTCCATTCCCTTGAGAAAGTACCTCACTTTGTAAAGGGTTACAAATGCCTGGCTCTTCAGAAATGTCTCTCCTGAGCAGTAGGGCGCGCAGACACCTGGCTCCATTTTGCCGCCGAGGTCTGATGACTTTTATCCTGGCTCTGTGAGCGACTCCATCCATCACGGTAAATTTTATCTCCTGTAACGATCCCTCGTTTCTCAGCCTGTCTGGGGTCTAATGGAGGAGAACGGAGATGGATTGGGAGGTGGGATGTTGACAACAGCTTTGGGGCACGGCCCTTTGAGGATACCCCCTGCCATTGGTGGAAATTGTGTTTTGTAATTGCATCTAGTTAATTATTATTTTGATTTTGATAGCTTTCTTCATAATTTATTGGTGGATCGTAAGTTGGTCAAAGCCCTTGATCTAGTTCAAACAGCAGGGTTTATGCGATGCAATATGTTTCAGGGGTTAATGTGCGTATGATGCTCAATTATCTGTCCTCACTTGTTCTCGATCAAAGGGGTTGACGTCAGAGCATGCCATTAAATTAGATTGTTAATTCGATTTTGGGCTTGTTTTTGTTGTTTAGAGGCCAGTGAAGCATGTAATGATACTTGATAAAATAAAGAGTTTGACATATTGGACAGTTATCCTGAGATGCACCATTTGCCTTTATCAGTTTGGCTGTAATTGGCCACTAAAGTATAGTTGAGCGTGCGGTAAGACGTGTCAGTGGGTAATTGTGTTTTTGCATGTCAAAGTAAATTTTCTAAACGGCAGGTAACATTTTTTTAATGTTAAAGGTGCCCTAGATTCAAAAATGGAACTTACATCGGCATAGTTGAATAACAAGAGTTCAGTACATGGAAATGACATACAGTGAGTCTCAAACTCCATTGCTTCCTCCTTCTTATATAAATCTCATTTGTTTAAAAGACCTCTGAAGAACAGGCGAATCTCAACATAACACAGACTGTTACGTAACAGTCGGGGTGTACGCCCCAATATTTGCATATGCCAGCTCATGTTCAAAGCATTACACAAGGGCAGCTAGTATTAATGTCTGGATCTGTGCACAGCTGAATCATCAGACTAGGTAAGCAAGCAAGGGCAATAGCGAAAAATGGCAGATGGAGCAATAATAACTGACATAATCCATGATATCATGATATTTTTAGTGGTGTTGTAAATTGTCTTTCTAAATGTTTCGTTAGCATGTTGCTAATGTACTGTTAAATGTGGTTAAAGTTACCATCGTTTCTTACTGTATTCACGGAGACGAGACTGACGTTATTTTCATTTTTTAAAAGCTTGCAGTCTGTATAATGCATAAATCACTTCATTCTTTATAAATCTCTCCAACAGTGTGTAATGTTAGCTTTATCCACGGAGCATGATCAAACTCATTCAGAATCAAATGTAAACATCCAAATAAATACCATACTTACACGATTAGACATGCTGCTTGACGAACACTTTCTAAAGATCCATTTTGAGGGTTATATTAGCTGTGTGAACTTTGTTTATGTTGTTTAAGGCAAGTGCAAGCTCTTGGGGTGTGGAGCACGAGAATTAAAGGGGCCGCACACCCTGAATCGGCGCATTTATAATGATGCCCCAAATAGGCACTTAAAAAAATTTATAAAAAAAAACTGTGGGGTATTTTGAGCTGAAACTTCACAGACACATTCAGGGGACACCTTAGACTTATATTACATCTTTTAAAAACATGTTCTTCAGCACCTTTAAAGCGAATTTATTCAGGTCTAAAAATATGTTACGAATGTTGGTGAATTGTAAATGTATCAAACCAAATTATTTGGATATGAATCATGAAATTAAGCATGATTGTAGCTATGGGGAGAAGTGTATCAGATACTTGAGGGTAAGCTGTGCCAATGAATTAATTAATCGTGATAAATGCTGGATATATATATATATATATATATATATATATATATATATATATATATATATATATATGTATGTATGTATATATCAAAATGTTGAAAATAGGTTTACTACACACAAATATTCTAAGTAATAAACATGTTTTTGTTTTTTTGTTTTTTTTTGTGTTTTTTTTGCTGTATAAAAAAGTTTCTACAAATTTCAACAGATATCAGACACCCTGAGCATTTTTATTTTATTTTATTTTTTCCTTTATCTGATTTTTCTTTGTGGCAATTTAAATCCTATAATGTTATGCCTTGCATTTGTTATTTAAAACACAAGCTCATAATTTTCTGTACATAGAATATCGAAGAACACAAAAATTAATTATATCCTCTTCAGCTAGATGTTTTCCAGTGGAACGCATTGTCCTTTTTGTGTCTCTCGATGTGCCTCACACGGAATCATGAGTAAAACCTACGAGTGGTTGCTAGTAATGTTTTCTATTTTTACTATAGCCTCCATGATTCATAGTACTATTTAGGTAGATTCACCCTGTGCACTGTAGTACAAGCTGTTATTTTGCATTTCATTATGTCCTAACCCTAATTGTGGTGTTTTTAAAGCAATCAATAAACCCCTGCATTAGATCTGTCATCCGAAATACACCGCTCAGCATCCGTTTTGCCCTCAGGGGCGGTTTGGACTAGGCTGAACTGCAGAAACAACACAATAGACACTTGCTCTGTTTTATGTTATTAGGATCATATGTGGTCAATATCACACTCAGCGTTGCGCCTTTTGTTTTTGTTGGGAATCGTAGTGAATCGATTGACTGAAATGACATTGTGATTGACAGGGGCTTATTGACTCATTGTGCACATGCTTTAAAGGGGTTCCAGTACTATAGTTGTACCTCGATTTGCCATCTACACAAGGCTAGGAATCAATGGCAGCTTAGTCAGAAAACAACATGCCCTTCCAGTGCATTAAAGGGTTGCTAATTAACTGATGCTTTTATCTGCCAAATCCATGAATCCTTTGAAAGGAAAGTGTAGTTAAATTCCTGTGAATGTGCATTTACTGCCTCCTTTGATCGAAAAGGTTGTACTGGCTAAGTAACCTTTTTCTGAGACGATTAGGCTAACCACGATGCTTTCTGCTATCTCGGTAGTCTTTTTAAAACTTTTGTACACTTTGTTGAACTAGGTTTCATCAGTTAATGTGCTTTTTCTGAGAATTTTGCTCCAGAGAAAAGCTGCTCTGTGGGAAAACTAAGATGCAGTCTTTGTATTGCACTTTGCCTTGAAAATCACTCTCTCCTCTTAGATGTAACTAGTAGATCTCAAAAACAGTGCCACTGTCAATTCACTTATGAATTTGAAGTACATTAAATCTTGAAGCTCTTTTTGCAATCATTATGAAGAATTGGATCAGTGACAATATTGCTCACTTTCATTCATCGCCACTGATCCACTTACTAACACCCGTTTCAAGTAATTTAAGTGTATGAAGTGATTGTCTCTCCACTCACAATAATAGAGTCAATGCTTGGATTGGTTCAGCAAAGGCCACTATGAATATAAATGGTGAAAGTCTTTCAGGATTCATATAAATGTATGTATATGTATATGTATATGTATATGTATATATATAAATAGATTTATTTGACAAATGCTCTGTGATTCATGAACACAATAATTTCGTAACATTTTACAATAAGGCACAATATGTAATATTTTTGGATTAAAATATCTAAAAACCACTAGAACAATGTTATGTATTTTGTTGACTTGTGTACTTACATTATCCAAATTTTCCAAGAATGTTTAAATCCAGAGAAATAAGCAATTTTAACCAGGACATGGCCCATGTCCTTGCGTTGCCTGACATCATACCCGTGTTACCCTCGGTTTCCGGTTTTATTTTGTAGAAACCATGGAAACACCAAAGACGCTATAATACAGGTGCTGGTCATATAATTAGAATATCGTGAAAAAGTTCATTTTTTTTATTGTAAATTATTTTAAAAAATGAAACTTTCATTTATACTAGATTCCCTACATGTAAAGTAAAACATTTCAAACGTTTTTTTTTTTTTTTTTTTTTTTTATTTGTTGATTAGAGCGTACAGCTAATGAAAGTCCAAAATCCAGTATCTCAAAATATTAGAATATTTACATTTGAGTTTCATTAAATGACCATCCCTACAGTATAAATTCCGGGTTTCTCTTGTTCTTTGAAACCACACTAATGGGGAAGACTGCTGACTTGGCAATGGTCCAGGAGACAATCACTGACACCCTCCACAAAGAGAGTAAGTCACAGATGGTCATTACTGAATGGGGTGGCTGTTTACAGAGTGATGTATCAAAGCATATTAAATGCAAAGTTGACTAGAAGGAAGAAATTGGGTAGGCAAAGGTGCACAAGCAACAGGGATGACCACAAGCTTGAGAATACTGTCAAGTAAAGCTGATTCAAACACTTGGGAGAGCTTCACAATGAGTCAAATGAAGCCGGAGTCAGCGCATCAAGAGTCACCACACTCAGACATCTTCAGGAAAAGGACTACCAAGCAACTTCTGAAACAGAAACAACGTCAGAAGCTTCTTACCTGGCCTAAGGAGAAAAAGAACTGGACAGTGAACAGTGGTCGAGAGTCCTCTTTTCAGATAAAAGTAAATTTTGCATTTCATGTTGAAATCATGGTCCCAGAGTCTGAAGGAAGACTAGAGAGGCACAGAATCCAAGCTGCTTGAAGTCTAGTGGGAAGTTTCTGAAGTTAGTAATGATTTGGGGGGGCTGTGACGTCTGCTGGTGTTGGTCCATTGTGTTTTATCAAGTGAAAAGTCAATGCAGCCATCTTCCAGGAGATTTTGGAGCACTTTATGCTTCCATCTGCTGACAAGCTTTATGGAGATGCTGATTTCCTTTTCCAGCAGGACTTTAGCACCTGCCCACAGTGCAAAAACCACTTCCAAGTGGTTTGCTGACCATGATATTATTGTGCTTTATTGGCCAGCAAACATGCCTGACCCCTGAATCTATGGGATATTTAAGAGAAAGATGAGAAACAGTCGATCCAACAATATACAGATGATCTGAAGGCTCAATAGTGCCTCAGCAGTGCCACAGGCTGATCACTTCCATGCCACACTTCACTGATGCTGTAATTTGTGCTAGGAGCAAGTCATTTGCTGTATTATGTGCTGCCGACCAAGTATTGAGTGTACAAATGAACATACTTTAAAGAACTTGAACTTTTCTGTTTTGAAAATCCATTTTTTGATTAATCTTAGGAAATATTCTAATATTTTGAGATACTGGATTTTGGAGCTGTATGCTCTAATCATCAAAAATTAAAAAAAAATTTTTTTTTAAATGTTTTACTTTACATGTAGGGAATCTAGAATATATGAAAGTTTCATTTTTAAAAAATAATTTACAATAAAAAAATGAACTTTTTCACGATATTCTAATTATATGACCAGCACCTGTATATTATGTGTTTTATTAGACAAGTGAGCGACTGTTTGGATACATTCATTGACAGAAAACTAATCATGTTATATAGCTCAACACAGTAAGTCTTACTGTTTAAATTGTGTTTTTTCTTGATTTACAGCGAGTACAATGTTTTACCACGCCTATATCGATCTATCTTACTGCTGTGTGCAACAAGTGTCTCATAGCTGCTGCTGAGCGAATGCAGATTTGCATTATAACATCTTTCAACACACAAATGTATCTAATATGATAAAACAGCACTGCGGTACGCTTTACTGGAAGAAACGGAAGCGGCGACTGCGGCATAATAAAAGTTCCGCTGTTCTCGAGACGTGTCATGCTCGTCTCTCATAAGTAATCGCTCCAGCGGCTTCGTTTCTGCTTGCACCTGGCCCTGCTCTGCTTTATACTACAGTAACGTTACTTATCTCCTCCATGAACATGATTTCTGCCCGAGTCCCATCCCGATTCTTTTCCACCGGCTGTAGACGTAAAGACAACACCTCCCACGATTCCGCGAAATCAAGGCGTCATCAAGCTACACCTTTGTTTTGAATAAGCGACCTCTAGTGGCGAAAATTTACATAGTATGCCTTTAACTATCATGAATTAACAATAGTATATTTATAAATTAACATTTAACCGGTATAAATTCTGTAAAAAAATGCTAATGCTAACAAACTTATATAAAATGTTGTATTATATAAAATGGCAATTTGATTTCACAGTATTTGTTTTTCATAGAAATTCAGCTTCGTCTCTTCCTATTTCGGCACAAAACGACTCCAGTTTATTGCCCTTCATCACATACTAATTAAAACATTGGCCTGTTGCAATGGTTATGTAGCTGTGCCAGAGTAAAGGACTGCCGTCTGGTGTTGTGAGGAGGCCTGGGATCTAAATGACAAGAGGTCTCTGGGCTCAGATGGCCGAGCAAAGGGTCAGTGCCACCACAAACACTCATTACCCAATGTCCTGTCTCCGGGAAAACCTCTTTTTGAGCTGTCTCATTTTCTCCTCTGCTAGAGAGAGACGAGAACTGCTCTGAAATAGAAACTAATGTGTAGGTCTTTTTGACCATAGGAGTTTGTCAAGCTAGAAATTACTCATAATTCTATAGTTCAATAGTCTAAACAGTGATAGCTTAGAAGATCCAGATGTTAAAAGTTTTTTTTTTTTTTATGGAACCATTGATGCCAATAAGAGTGTACACTTGAAAAAAAAAAACTATATGGTTACAATTTAACATTTACATAGAATTTTTTGAGGATCTCAGTTGGGATTACAGAACTAAATGCCATTTGAGCCGATCAATTTTCATTTAACACCACTAATGGTTCAATACAACTAATATATAGAGAGAGGACAAACATAATCACCTTTTCCCAAACTTTTCGTTAGAGCCTCAAGATTCAGACACGACTGATTTTTTTTTTCTCACTGTTTATTTTGGCATTTATACAATCCACCATGTTTTTCCTGTCCAGCCTTTGCATCACACAAATACACTTGAATTTAGCAACTACAACTTATGTTCTTGTCCGAGCATGTTGCTGTTGCATGTTGTTCTGATCAAACTAGAAAACATGGAATTTATGAGCTCTACGTTACATAACAGATATGCAATCCAATGAATACAGATGGGATGATAAATGTCTGTTTGCAACTAAGATGCAGATGACATTGATTGACTGCTTGTGATTTACATAATTGCACTGCATATCCAATAAGAAACACATTTGCAGGATGTTCTTGGTGTTTATTTAAAGAATGGCTGTGTCATGCGGTCTGGCTGGAAATGAACTGCCTTGAAAACTGTTGCTCAATTGTAAAATGCATGCATTGAGACAATTCATTTTTTAACTATTGCAATGAGAAAGAAAACATTACAAATTGCCTGGAGAGTTTTGTAATATCTAGGTTATATCTAGGTTAATTAATATGAAATTGTTAGATGTGTGTATTAAATAATTAAAGCAAAAACAGTACGGTCTGACTTTATCTTTGTGAAATTATAAATGCTACACACACACACAAAAAGCATGAAACAAAAACAGCAGGCTGAATGAGACGCAGATTCACTCTCTGACAGCAGGTGGCGCTTATGGAGCAGCAGTGATACAGCGTTTCCTTGGTTACCGCTGTAAACAAAGCTGAAATGCGCTAATGATTAGCTACTTTATTCGGAGGTAAGAGGAAAATAAAATGCCATTGCCATCGAAATAATCCTGAAAACTGATCTCATTTTAGAGATGAATTCATAATCCCTCAACCCCAATTCAATATTTATATTTTCTTCCTATATTTCGAGCATCGTGAACAGTGAGCTGCTCTGCCTGCTAAGTTACAGAATTTTCTCCTCTTCTCAGACTCAGACATAATGTGGTCTGTTTACCTTTATCTGTCTGTCCCAGTAGCTCCAGAAAATAACATAAAAATAAATACAAAAATACAGTACAACGACTGGAGAAATGTTGGAACAGTGATAAAGATCGACCAGTCGATCGCAATCGACGGGTTGGCGACCACTGATTTATAGTTATTAATATAGATAACAAATGTAACAATGACACTGTGTAATAAAGTGTTACCAACGGTTCTTTGGGGAACCAAAATGGTTCTTCTGTGGCATCAAATGTGAAAACCCCCTTTTGGAAGGAACCCTGATTTGTAAGAGTTTGGTTCAAGTCAAAAGAGCTCAAGTCTTTATTATATTCTGGTACTTTGATACTGTATGGTTAAATTTCCTCCTTTAGTATAATTCTTTAGATTTTTTTTTTCTGCATCTGATAGCTTAGAATAGTAACAGCACACAAGTGAATATTACTTAAAATCTTATCAGTATAAATATTTTGCCGGTTAGCTTCTAATCGCCAAATAAATATTGGCAGACTTTGCAATTGGCACTTCCTTCTTTCACAAAAACATGCAAATTTGGGCAAGGTCAAATCCAGAAGTAATGTTTCCCTTCATCTCATTTGGACATTTCTCAGATCTGTCTAATCACACTAAAATCACTCTAATAATTAATTTGCAGATGCCTCCTGGCTGAGACCAGATCAGTTTCTGTTCCCCTTTGTTTATTTTCATTCCCACGAGCTTGCCTGCTTGCCTGCCTGTCCGCCTGTCCATCATCAATGTTGCATGTGCCTGATCATGTCCCATGTTCCCTCAGGGAGACCAGTCAGAATGACACGTGTCACTAGTATTAGGGATTACCCATCACAAACCCAGTGTTGTCATGTGCATACTAGATAAACAGGACATGGTCCACTGTCATATTTATCAGGCAATCTGCTTTCAGGTCAGTGAATGGCCATTTCACTTACACAATGCTATGAAAAGTGTTGCTTAGGCCAATCACTCAACTGAGAGGCATTTGTGGATTATTTATTTCATTAGAGATGGTAATCAATAGACAAGTAGCGGGATCATTGATTTTTTTTTTTTTTTTTTTTTTTGCTGCAACACAAAGTGTGTGCATGAGATATCTGTGGAGGAAGTGGAAGTGTTTAATTTGGAAGTGATGCAGTCATATTTGGCTGGATAAGCTGTATATTTGAATTACAAATATTATTTGAATAACAATTTGAGCATAAATATTTGTGTAAATGCCTTAAATGGTGCAGAATCTTAAATATATTTTTTGTTTCGTTTTGTTTTTATTTTGTATTGCTTTTTTAAAACCAAAGAAATCAAAATGAAAAATTCTAACATGTTTATCTTCCATTTTAAATGGAATTTTAAATCCTTGTTTTCAAAATGGTCTCAGAATTTTGGACCCTACTGTATTTTGTCATGGACAAAAAGTATGTTTTTTAAACACGCTATCAATCCATATGAGTTGACTGCGATAATGCGAAACGCTTTCTTTGAAATTGAGAGTTGAGTTGTTGTTTTTTTTATTTCTGCAGCTTTGAAGTTGGTCCATGAGGGAGAAACTTTGAAGCCATTTAAGTTCATTTCCCAAGTCATATTTAATCTCTCATGAATCTTAGATGTTGATGTAATGCACTTATGCTCTTTCTGTGGTTGAACATGCATTTGGCTCTATCTGTACTTAGATTTAGTATGTGGTGTTGTTTTACCACTGATCCTCCTTGGGGATTAAAGGAAGAGGATTTGAACTTTTAAAACTCTCATCATTGGGAAATTTGAAAAACAGAAGCTGATAGACAAGCAGTCATGTCTTTTTTTTTCAACTAAGACTCAAGCTTGGTAATAGCAGAGCAGTGTAATTATAGTTTTTATGTTATTTTCAATGTGTCATTCTAATTTAGTTTAACATTCAATCTATGATTGTTAGTTTTTTAAAGCTTTTTTCAATTTCAGTTCTGTTTTTTGGTATATTAAGTTTCCATCCATCCATCCATCCATCCATCCATCCATCCATCCATCCATCCATCCATCCATCCATCCATCCATCCATCCATCCATCCATCCATCCATCCATCCATCCATCATCCTCTTCTTTTTGTGGTTAATTTGATTTCCAAACATTTCAAATCCTGGATATATGAACCTATAAAATCCTTTCTATTCATAAAGGGATATAATAACAACACACAACTAAAACTAACTCAAGCCAAAGGCAGTTTTGTAACATTTTATTTCTTGCAGTCCTTCCTTGTGAATAGTCTTGAAGACATCTTATTGAGCAATATTTCCCGGTATTCACATCACGTCTCGCATCACGTTTACTTGCCAAGGTCGTAACAGCCTTTATGAGCTTAGTTAGTCACCGGCTTGTCTGTGTAAATTTTACTGTTTCAGGAAATACAAACAATATTTAAAAAAAAAAAAAAATGCATATATTCAGATGACATGCACAGTTCTACAAATCACCTCACAAGGTTTTAGTCAGTGTTGTCAATGCGTCTGAGGCCTTTTTAATTCTGTTGCGTAAGTCTGACCCCCCACCCAAGTGTGTGATGGATTTATTATTTTTTTTTCAGTTCCTCACAAGGTATTGTGACAGACCAAGTCAGAAGTGATTGGATTCTTCTTCCCGTTCTCTCACCTGTCTCATATTTTTTTCCATATTCTCAAAGCTGACATCTTTCAGTCGATGTGTCCTTAAAACTTCTTTCCAGTTTTTGATTCTCAAGGTCATCACAGTCGAGACCTTTCCTTTGGACAGCGACTGTAATTGCCACAAAAAAGTGTCTGCCAACCTGTGTGTTACATAACATGCTATATGTTATCTGGACATCAATCGACCAGGCAGAATATGGCATTTCTACTTGAAAACAGGAAGAACAGGATTTGACAATTAAAATGCCTTCGTCAAAATCTTGGAAATGAGCAGTCTTTCATAACACCATCAGATGATTAAAAAGATGCAATTTATAGCAATGCATTATGAAATTAGGATGCTGCACTTGGATCGCTATAAAGAAAAAAAAAAGAGTCCTAGAATATAAAATGCACATACTTCACAGCTGCATCTTCTGATATGCTTTAAACACTTCTTATTTTCCACCAAACCATTAAACTAAGAATATTTCTGTTTTAATTCATAATTGAGTGTGTTTTTTTTAGTCTGTGTTTGTGAAATGATTTCATCTATCATTTCTCTCTCTATATATAATGTATATACAATATATATGCATAGTATATGTGTCAGTGTCATTAACTGATGTAAAAGCATAGTAATTATTCTAATCAATTCCTTTCTTTCTTTTCCATGATTCATGATGTCACCGCTGATGTCATTCTGTTGACAGGTAAGATTAACATACAGTTCCTTTGCTTTTTCTAACCACAGAATGATGAAATGTTGTGAAGTATCTAACTCCATTAAGCATCAAACCATATCAGTTTATAGCAAATTAAAATAAATGAGTGCCATTATGCAATTTCAGCTGACATTCATCACTGCACCTTCAAAACACTTCCATGGGAAATTCCTTTTAAATTTTGACATATATTCCCTCAATATGTTTTATGGTGACACATTTGTTAGATCTCTATCATCCCTCTCCCTTCTGGTCTGACCTCTTGACTTTAAAGCTTGGAGAATGTGAATGTCACAATAAAGTTCAACTGGGCTCTCTCTGAATTACCTTCACCGCCTGGTTTCCCTCCCACCGCTGGCATTGCGTAACCTGACAGTGATGCTCATAGCTTATAAGAATAATGAGAAAATAATGACGTGTTAATGAGCACATTAGACTTTTAACAAAGAAAAAACGTGCCTTTTGGCCTCCGAGTGCACTCAAGTTGGGATGGCGTAGTATTTGTTTCAGAGGGAAGTGTAATTGTGAATGGTGGTGAGGTTACGGCTGACCTGAGGCCTCCATCTTGATTAATGGCTTTTGGACTGAAACACACACTGTCTTGCAGCTGTTCGTTTTGGTCTGTTAAGTTTTCTTCCAGTTTCATCTGGTGATTTAGATCAAATAGTCTTCTGGTTGTGACGGTAGTTGCAATGAAAGGCCCTATTTGGGAAGTGTCTCATCTGGTGTAAAGAGTTTGGTTTGCTATATAATTTTAATCAAGGCCTTATTCTAGTTTGGACCAATTTGCCCTTCAAAATTTTAAATTAGCACTCAGTTGCCCATATTAGCCTGGACATGGTTATTAAGCTCATTTTTCTTCACATAAACTTAGCTGTCATGAATCAGCAATCTCTTATTGGCTCTCAAAGAAAAGATGCATTCCCTTAAGGGAACTCTAACTTTTCTAAACAAAATTTAGCTCGCAACTGCAATTATAAAGTAGCGATTTTAAATAACATATTATAATCTCTTTCCAAGGTCAATTCTTCTTGTTAAACAACCAAAACCTGTCCTATTGCTACCACATATCCAACCTTGATTCCTGTTTCCTTGAACCTTGAATTATATTTTTATAATGCTGCAATGAAAAACCATAGACTTAAAGAATTGAAAGAAATGATACTATAACACTGAACAGAGTCTCTCACAGAATGTGGGTTGTCGATTTCAGGGCTGAGAGGACCGTAGCCTACGATGCTTTTCAGTGGGTGAGCTGTAATTGTTTTAGGTCATTAAACCTGTGGCACCTGGTTCAGAGAATGATTTTGCTAACTTTAGTACAGTGATTACTGATACCCTGGGATCTGTAAAACTGAGAGCTGAGTAATTGCACTGTGTATTGAATGCCTGTAAACAAGCCCTCGAGACTCAGGTTTATATTAAATCAGTAAAAAGACATAGAAAGACATGATATTATTACAAATGATATTATATAGAATTCTATATATATTTAATTGGTAACACTTTAGTTTAGGGTCCAATTCTCACTATGAACAGTTGCTTATTAGCATGCATATTACTAGGATATTGGATGTTTATTAGTACTTATAAAGCACATATTAATGACTTGTTCCACAAGACCATATTCTACATCCATTAATCCTGCCCAATACCTAAACTTAACAACTACCTTGCTATTAATAAGAAGTAATTAGAAGTTTGAGGCAAAAGTCATAGTTAATAGTCAATTAAAGGATTAGTTCACTTTAAAATGAAAATTACCCCAAGCTTTACTCACCCTCAAGCCATCCTAGGTGTATATGACTTTCTTCTTAATTCCTAAGTTGAATACAGAAGGCGGTCTGGCGGAAGATAGATATTTTACTTTATAACTTGCTAAACATGAATAATTTTCTTACACAAACGCATCGCTTCGCTTCAGAAGGCCTTTATTAACCCCCGGGAGCCGTGTGGAGAACATTTATAATGGGTGGAGGCTCTTTCTTCAGCTTATACTTGTTGGTCCCGTTCACTGCCATTATAAAGCTTGGATGCGTCAGGATATTTATTAATATAACCCTGATTGTGTTCATCAAGTGAAAGTCATATTCACCCAGGATGGCTTGAGGGTGAGTAAAGCTTGGGGTAATTTTCATTTAAAGTGAACTAATCCTTTAATAGTGAGAACTGGACCCTAATGTAAAGTATAACTGTAAAGCTCTGAACACAGTAAAAAAACAAAAAAAAAACAAGGACAGCTCCAGACAGGCACTAAAACATTGATGTCTGGTCTGGTCACCCTATAGTCCAATATAACACAGACTAGATGGGCCGTCAAGGGCCACATTGATGCAAGTCCCCTTAATTTACCTTCCTTTTGGGTCAATAACTAAGACAACCTCCAGCAACAGATGTGGAGTCAATACTGGTTAAGTACAAGGCCAAAGAGTATTGAAACAGGAGAATCATCACATAATTGGTGATAATTAGCATAGTTAGGAACAAGAGGTGCCTTATTGAAACAAAGGCCAGAGCACCAGTGCAGCTTCGAACAATTATTATCAGACTGTTTGACAAGAAAGAAAAAAAGAAAATCAATGAGGGCATTACTTAACTAGACAGTAGTGCTTAACTAAGCTAAGGCGAAAAGAAACGCAAAGATAGCAGTTGGTCCTCTGGTGTTTATTGTCAGTGTTTTTGAGTGACTGTCTACATGCATTTATTCAGCTTTCACCGAGGGTCACATATTTATGTGCATTAATTATGAAAAGAATTTGTCTTTTAATGGCCCAGAGATTGCTTGGCCTTGAAATGATCCATCCTAGTGGAGGAAAGCTGCTCGCATCATGCAAATGTTCCCATGTAAAACTTTCCACACTGCGCCTTTATAATGTAATGCTAATGTTTTATTCATATGCATGAGACCTTTTCTTAAAAAGGCTGATGACATGATAATAGTGTTTAATTAGTTAATGGAGGGAGTGAGATTCAGGTCAGGCTGTATTAAAAATGGAGAAGTCACAGAATTAATTGAACCCTTATTTATGCCTGGCTATTGCTTTCTTGCGTTATGCTTTTGAGAAAGAAGTAGTGAGTCAAATTTGGTGAAATGGACAAATTGAGGCGTGACGTCCAGTGAATGAATCACCAGAAGCATTCTGATTAGATTTAGCAGGTTAAGCCTGATTGCTCTTACTTGATGTGCAGGTTGAAGTAGAGCAAATCAATCGTAACAGACGTCGGACACCTATTACAGACTTGCGGGGGTTGTGTTAACACAGTGTACAGTGCACAGTGTTTCGATAGCTTGTGGTGGTACACGTTGATCATTAAATGTTGGGAAAAGGGACATTACCTCCAGTTATTGAACATTTAGAAGTCTATGATTGTGAAGAGGACACAGAAAGATTGCTTTTCTTACATCTCACTGCTATAGTCTTTTAGCAGATGCTTTTATCCAAAGGGACTTGCAGTACATAGAGTGGACATTCCACATTAATTAGTCTGAGGTTTGAATGCATTTTGCAGACGCATTTATCTGGAGGCGACATGTATTGCAATCAAGCTATGCATTTTATCAGTTTTATCATGTATTTTCTGGGAATTGAACGTACGACCTTGGTGTTGCTATCGTCAAGCGCTACTGTGTGAGTGTTTTGAGTGAGAGGGGTTTGAAGAGCTAAAGTCATTCCATAATTGTTTGAATGCATCAATAAAACAAATAAAATTAATGACTTTTTATAATTAATGTTGTTCTGACTTGTGTATGATTTATGACTCTCAGTCTAGTGAGCTTATCCTTCTCACAATATTGCTGTTGTCATGACAATCAGTTTCTGCACATGAGAATCAACTTTTGAATGTATGATACATAGTTTCTAAATACATTTGTGCTATTTATGGACATTAAAATGTCATTGTATATGTGCCAACTTAGTCTAAAATTAACTGATAGCTCTAAATGTGAATAAAATTTGTCTTTGAGTAAATGCAATGTTAATTTCTGTCTATTTGGCTGTAAGTCACAAAAACAATAGTCTGACCTTCTGTTGTTTTAATCTGACGTAAGTGCTGTGATTGAATTGAATCAAAGACGTATAAGTGCTCTACTAAAGGGACTGTCTAATAATGATTAAAGTGTTTGTGCATCTCTTCCTCTGATCTTTTCTGCTCGTAAAGGCTTGAGGCTGATGGTCTTGACTTCACATATTTTAACAACGCCCTTTTTGGTGAAAAAATACTATTATAAATGTATCTTGAAGGTTTTTTTTTTTCTCCTCTGGAACTGAATTTGATGGTTATGTAATATATTATCTCAATTAAGCTACCGAAACATGTGAATACATGTTTCATATTTGTTGTTCCAAACCTACAAGACTTTCTGTCTTCTGTGGAACACAAAAGAATATATTTTGTAAAAAGAAAATCTTTTTTGTCAATACGGAAAACGTACTATTTTCTTCCAGGACATTATCTGATAATTTTACGGATAGTTCCTTCAACCACAAAACACAACACACTGCTATGTGTAATTTAAAATACGGGAAAAACACCTGTGAAAAATCCATTCATATTAACAGTATATTGGGCCCTATTTTTACAAACTTTTTAGTGTACAATGAAAGTCAGTGGTGCAATGTTCTTTTGGACGCCATTAATTTTAATTGAATGGATGAAAAACCCAGAGACGTTTTTCGAAATAACTTCTATTGTGGTTTTCTCAGAAGAAAGAATGTCATGCAGGTTTGGAACTTTATTCATCATATTTAAAGAGCAGACCCCAGAAACCAGCTGACATATTAGTCAGAATCAGATGTTTCTGTAATGCCACCCTAAAGGTTTGACTTTTTACACTTAAAGGTGCCCTAGATTCAAAATTTGAATTTACCTTGGCATAGTTGAATAACAAGAGTTCAGTACATGGAAAAGACATACAGTGAGTTTCAAACTCCATTGCTTTCTCTTTCTTATGTAAATCTCATTTGTTTAAAAGACTTCCGGAAAACACGCGGATCTCAACATAACACCGACTGTTACATTACAGTCGGGGTGTACGCCCCAATATTTGCATATGCCAGCCCATGTTCCCAACATTATGAAAGGCATTAGACAAGGGCAGCCAGTATTAACGTCTGGAGCAGCACAGCCGAATCAACAGACTAGGTAAGCAAGAACAACAGCGAAAAATGGCAGATGGAGCAATAATAACTGACATGATCCATGATATCATGATATTTTTAGTGATATTTGTAAATTGTCTATCTAAATGTTTCGTTAGCATGTTGCTAATGTACTGTTAAATGAGGTTAAAGTTACCATCGTTTCTTACTGTATTCAAGGAGACAAGACTGTCGCTATTTTCATTTTTAAACACTTGCAGTCTGTATAATTCATAAACACATCTTCATTCTTTATAAATCTCTCCAACAGTGTAGCATTAGCCGTTAGGCACGGAGCACAGCCTCAAACTCATAGAGAATCAAATATAAACATCAAAATAAATACTTTACTCACATAATCTGAAGCATGCATACAGCATGCATGACGAACATCTTGTAAAGATCCATTTGAGGGTTATATTAGCTGTGTGAACTTTGTAAATGTGCTGTAATCGAGAGCTCGTGTGGCAGGGAGCACGCGAATTAAAGGGGCGGTGCGCTGAAAAAATCAGTGCATAGTTAATTATGCCCCAAAATAGGCAGTTAAAAAAATTAATTTAAAAAAATCTATGGGGTATTTTGAGCTGAAACTTCACAGACACATTCAGGGGACACCTTAGACTTATATTACATCTTGTGAAAAAGCATTCTTGGGCACCTTTAAAGTATTCTCTCAAATGTCCAGCATCAGTAACATAATATAATGTAGTCCCAGGAATCACACAGTTAAAAGTGTAGGCGTCCAAAAGCTTTTGACATCTCGCGTTGCATACTTCATTGCACCAAAAGTAGCCGAACACCTTTACATTCCCAAGTAACAGAAACCAGAAACCCACATATGATTTATTCAGTATCCTCTACCTGCCCACTCCTGTAGAACATGATCTTTTCTAAACAAATGAGGAAATGATTCTCTGTAAACACAGTTACACGACCCACGCTGTCCTCACTCTTGACACCAGAGAAGATCCTTCCAGTGATGCTTGATTCTGTGCAGTTTCCCTCACTGTCCACATTTAATATTTCTGTGCAATCTCTCCAGTGCACTGTTATGTAATTCACCTCATTTATATGGCTAGTTTTCATGTTTTATGCATTTTCATAATCGCTATCCATGACGAGAACTCTTTTATGTTATAATATACATTTCATATGCTATAGGGTGTGATGACATAGATAGTAAATGTCACGGCTGATAACCCAAAGGGCCTTTGTTCGAAGGACGATCTGTGAACTGTGAGTTGTGCCCTTAAGCAAAAGTCTTAACATTATGTTATCCCAGAGGAACTATCCCTCTAGAAAGTGCCATGTAAGTCACTTTGGATAAATTGTGTCAGCTATATTATAACTAAATGATGACTTGTTAACATTAGTTAAATACATTAGTTAACATGAACTAAGATTGAACATCATTTATTAATCTTAGTTCATTTTAATCTCAACATTTAGTACTACATTTTTTAAGATCAAAAGTTATCTGTAAACATTAGTTCATGCTCTGTGAACTAACATGAACATTTTATTAACTAACATTAACAAATAATAACTAAATGTATCTAATTAATGTATTACTAATGAGGCCTTAATGTAAAGTGTTACCAAGTATTTAGATATTTTGTCATTTTCATCTAAAGACACTAAAACTGGACACTTAAGACACTAAATTTAGTCAATATTTTGTCATCACATTCATTTGATTGGACTGGAATTCTTAGAATTTTATTAGACAGAAGCAACATTCTAGTTTACAATAATGTACACATTGTATGTTAAATTGTAACAGACCAAACTTGTATCAACATATATAAGATTTATCAACAAATGAAATCAAATATTCATGTATTTATTTTATTTTAAAGCTGAGCATGTATATGCATGCAACTGTAAGGACTGTATTTATATGTAGGCTATTCATATCACTGTCACTCAGGGCAAGGTCATGTGCTCTTTTTCTGCACACTGAGAGGCATTATCTTAAATCATTCACAGATCATCTCTCTACACAGCCAAAACCTCGAGGGACAAACATGGGAAAAAGTTATTGGGTGCTTCATCATGATGAGTCAGATGCAAGGCGGCTCTTTAGCTTGAGGTATTGCGGTGAGCTTAGGACCTCACTGTGCCCCTCACTGTGTTAGGAGCTACATCAAGAGGTTTTCTCAGATAGGAGTCTCTCCTTTGCCCACATGCTGCTAGAAAAAAAATGTCATCATTGCATGGAAACTTTGCATCATTTCTTCTATTAAAGGTGCCCTAGAATCAAAAATTGAATTTACCTCGGCATAGTTAAATAACAAGAGTTCAGTACATGGAAAAGACATACGTTGAGTTTCAAACTCCATTGTTTCCTCCTTCTTATATAAATCTAATTTGTTTAAAAGACCTCCGGAAAACAGGCGAATCTCAACATAACACAGACTGTTACGTTACAGTCGGGATCATTAATATGTATGACCCCAATATTTGCATATGCCAGCTCATGTTCAAGGCATTAGACAAGGGCAGCCAGTATTAACATCTGGATCTGTGCACAGCTGAATCATCAGACTAGGTAAGCAAGCAAGGACAATAGCGAAAAATGGCAGATGGAGCAATAATAACTGACATGATCCATAATTACATGATATTTTTAGTGATATTTGTAAATTGTCTTTCTAAATGTTTCATTAGCATGTTGCTAATGTACTGTTACATGTGGTTAAAGTTACCATCGTTTATTACTGTATTCGCGGAGACAAGAGCCTTCGCTATTTTCATTTTTAAACACTTGCAGTCTGTATAATTCATAAACACAACTTCATTCTTTGTAAATCTCTCCAACAGTGTAGCATTAGCCATTAGCCACAGAGCATATAGCCTCAAACTCATTCAGAATCAAATGTAAACATCCAAATAAATACTATACTCACAGGAATCGATGCATGCATGCAGCATGAATGACGAACATCTTGTAAAGATCCATTTGAGGGTTATATTAGCTGTGTGAACTTTGTTTATGCACTGTATAACTGCACTTATAGTCGAGAGCTCGGGAGGGCAGGGAGCGAGAGATTTAAGCCTGAATCGGTGCATAGTTAATGATGCCCCAAAATAGGCAGTTAAAAAAATTAATAAAAAAAAAATCTATGGGGTATTTTGAGCTGAAACTTCACAGACACATTCAGGGGACACCTTAGACTTATATTACATCTTTTGAAAAGATGTTCTACGGCACCTTTAAAGATAAAATTTAGCCATTTTACTGGTTTCTTATTGTGCAGATAAGTCATCTTGTTCAAGAGGTTTTCAAACTATTTGATGCCAAGGGCCTCAAATTGTATGCTGTATTACTTCGATTTTAATTTTGAGAGAAGGTCTCCTATAGTTCCTCTTAGATGAATGTTAGTACTGCAGCAATCAATATCTGTCCTATAATCGCCTGACAGCCTCCTCATCAGGGCTTTAAAATGCTGCCCCCCTTGAAATTGTTTTCTTTCCACCTGCTTTCCATCATCCTCTATTGTCAAGTCTTATCCTTTTACTCCCAGTCAAGTGACCAACTAGATGATCACAACCAGGCTCTATTGATTGATATCAAGGCATCAGTGCTCCTGGTCAGTTATTTGAATGGGCTCATTTATAGAGAGCTGCTGTGTGTGTGTGTGTGTGTGTGTGTGTGTGTGTGTGTGTGTGTGTGTGTGTGTGTGTGTGTGTGTGTGTTTGCTTGCTCTCAGGGAAATAAAATCCCTATTTGAAGACAAAATGCACACAAACCTTGTTCTTTTAGGTTGTTTTCAGACTTTGATGCCTTTCCTGCTGCTTGAAGCCTCTTTTCACATTGCCCTTTTGGGTTCGAACTGCAGTACATGGTACAAACTCTAAAGGTGATGATACACGGGGCAACTTTTTGAGCAATGTTACTTCGGCACTTTCCCATTGAGAATGAGCAATAAATTTAGATCTAAAGTATTCAGATAGAAATTTGTTGCCCATTCTCAATGGGAAAGTTCCCAAGCAACATTGCTCAAAAAGTTAACCCGTGTATCATCACCTTAACTGACACAGATCTGGTCCAAATGCTTAGAAAAATAGAGCCTTAAAAAATAAGCATGATTTCTTGTCTTATTTCAGCTTGAAAACAATTTTTGGCAGAAATGCAAATGCCCTCATTAACACCAGTATTGTCCATGTGTTTATTTTTAATACATGCTGATTGGAAGATTTCCCCTGCAGTCTTGCCTGGAGTAATTTAACTTTTAAGAGGCTGTTATTCATGTTCACGTTCATTAGCTTTGGTGTATTGTTGGTTTATTTAAATTACACGTTTTATTTTACTCGAGTAATTAAGAAGATAGACTATATCCTATAAATGCAAGAAAAAGAAACATTCACTAAGAGTAGCTTACACACTTGGCTGTACTGATGCTACACCCGAGTTAAAAGCGATCTAATAATGTATTTGATGTTCATATCTTTCAGTTGTCACTTCTTTTTGGATCTCACTCGGAAATGTGTCACCGTGCATCAGCCAGCGAGCTATACCATCATTATTGTGCCACAGGAGCGTTTGACTCATTGCTTCGTGCTGGGTTTGTGACTGTGCCTATGACGTAGTTGTGACAGTGAGCGTCTCTGTAGGAGAGCTGTGGGAATTCACTCGGATTGGCCTCGGAGCCTTTGGCGAAGGTGTTAATTATGCAGAGAACAGATAATCGATAAGGCAGCTAGAGACCAAATACAGTAGGCTGACTGAAAGCTGCACTCAATCCTGTGCCTGCCAATGTGCTCACTGGACTCCAAGATGCAAATCAGATAACACTGTACAGCAATAACACAACAGCTTTTGCTTTATTTTCAGGTGCTGTTGATGTGTCAATAACGGTCAAGACTCATACACTGTAAAAAAAAAAAATTCGACGTTACATTTATGGTAAAAAACTGGCAGCTGTGGTTGCCAGAAATTTACTGTGAAAAATACGGTAGCAACATTTTAGGTTTTACAGATTTAACTTAAATACGGAAATTAATATAGAAGCTAACATCATAGCCAGCGCAAATCAATATGACGCATATGGATGTGGCTTCATTTTGTTCATTGTGCCAGGTTTATTTTTTTAAATTACATATTTGATTTTATTATTTGAATTTTGTAGTATTTTTCCTCGGTTGTTTGCAACCCACCCGGTCCTTCAGCTGAGGACATTTACATTAACACGAGTACAAACAGAAGGCCGTCACTGGATCAATGAGCTTGGTTGGGTGGTAACTGAATGGTTTTCTGCAAGAGCACTTCTATTAAGTCCAGTCCAAGCTAAGCTGGCTTTTTTCCCTGTCACAAAGGGAGTCTTTCACAGATGCACACAGCAGCCCTGGCATTCTCAAGAGTGCCAAGAGCATTGTTGGGCTATCAAAGTGAATTACTGTTCAGTCTGGTGTCCTCCCTCAGGCTGCTCAGTTACCACCCATGTTGGTCTCCTGCAGGTGTGCAAGAGAGTGAATCCAACTGCGCCTGATTGGTGGGATAGTTGACCGTGTCATGAGGTCACTGTAATGCTTTTTGTGTGTGTGTGTGTGTGCAGAAATTGTTTTTGATGAACCTTATATTGTGATCAACTGTAAATTCATCTCAAAAACCCAATAACATTACTCATTAAAAAGCTTTAAAGGGATAGTTCACCCAAAAATGAAAATGGTTTACTAATGGTTTACCATGGTTTACTCACCCTCAAGCCATCCTAGGTGGTTAATAAAGGAAGGTTAATAAAGGCCTTCTAAAGTGAAGCAATGGGTTTTTGTAATAAAATAGCCATATTTTCAACTTTATAAACTAAAATAACTAGCTTCCAGCAGACAACCGTACGCATACTGCGCAAGTCTACTTGCGCCACAAGAGTACCCCCGGAAGCAATGATGCAGGATGTAGGAGTATCGTAAGCTTAGACGGCTCTCGCGGTTTAAACAAATGGGGCTGTGCAACAGACTAGAGCTCCTCTTCTCTTGTATCAAACCCCTCCAAGATTTCTCTTTAAAATGTCTCATTTTAGACTTCTAATTCGTGACCAGTGTTTTGTTTTGCTCGATCCTCTGTGCTTACGCATTTGTCATTGCATCATGCGTCGGGTCAGGGGTTACTCTTCCACCGCAAATCGATATGTACGGCTGTCTGCTGGAAGATAGTTATTATAGTTAACATTTTTATAACAAAAAACCATCACTTCGCTTCAGAAGGCCTTTAATAACCCCCTGGAGCCGTATTGATTATTTTTATGATGGATGGATGCATTTTTTGGGTTTCAAAATCTCACCCCCATTCACTAGCATTATAAAGCTTGGAAGTGCCAGGATATTTTTTAATATATATCTGATTGTGCTTGTCTGAAAGAAAGATAGTCATATACACCTAAGATTGCTTGAGGGTAATAAATCATGGGATAATTTTCATTTTTGGGTGAACTGTCCCTTTAAATAAAACCCACTGGGCAATTAAAACTAAATTTAAAGATTCAATACAAATTAAGCTTTATCATCAGACCGAACATGCTTATTTTAACTTGACATTCAGGTTAAAAAAAACAAGCAAGAGTTGCTGTTTACAATCAAGCACTTAAGAAAAGGCAATGCATAGGGATAAATGTTAAAAACAAACTTTTGGAAAATATATCCTCAAACATTATATGTGTTAACATAATAAAACTGCTTTCTAACCCACAAAATAGATTCAAATGCGTAGAATAATAATAAAAGAACATATTTAGACATTGTTATATCTTAAATAACACAGAGATTTGTACAAAATGATAAATGAAATCATTTTATCAAAATTATGAGCTGCCAGTTACTTTATTTAAAACCTCTTGAATTCTATAAATCATTATGTATTTTCAGATCAAATGTATCTGTAGTGAATAACAGTATATGTCACATTTCTTTTAGGTCTCCTATCTTATTTGCAGTTGTTACTTTTTAGCATTTTCATTTTATTCTATTTAAGTGAACAATATCTATACTTGCATATGTACCTATAGTCCTGTATTTTAGAAACTAAAGGGAATCAGATGCTAGTCTTGGTTATTTTCACCAGCAGTCTGTCGAAATCTGATGGATCAAAGCAGGTGTTATAGGCCAGAGCTTTGGCAACCTGTCCTGCTTCTGGCGGATTAGCTTGTGAGATGTCCTTTAAAGGTGTAGACATAGTGACTTACGGCGCAGGTTTAATCTCAGCCTTTTATTGAAAGCTGAGGTGGACAGTAGTGGGTGGAGAATTGAATTGTAGTAGATCCCTTTTATCCTTGCATTTAAGGGCCTTACAGCATATATTGTATTTTTGATATGGTATCTAGGGTGTAATTGAAGGCCTCAGGCTGTTAAAAACACTTAAACAGCACAATTTTATCTTGCATATCTGGCATATGCTGACACATCTCAAGGATTACACTTTTCTGCATAATTATACAGACACTTGTGGAGTATATGCACCCACTGCGACCCTGTCTTGTTGAAAATATTGGGGTTGCTTGTACAATATGCAGAAAAATAACGGTTACATTATAAACAGCACTGCAATATCCTGCAAGGGTGGGAGGCACTAATCAGCATCCAGAACTAGAGGAGTGGCAGATTATTCAGCCATGTCCAATCTTAAGGAACAAATCAAGGTCAAAAGTCAATTGTTTCATGTGCAGGATGAATTTATCAAGTGGTTTAGTATTAATGGGAAGAGATGAGTTATTCATCTCTATTGTGACAAGCAGAACTCAGTGTAAAAAAAATAATTTTGATATTTTAATGTTTAATTAGATGTGATAAATATTGTATCATCTAGTTAGGAGTGTAATTATTAATTACTAATTTCTTTTTGAGTCTCAAAAGCAGGAATATCTTGTGCCAAGAATTAAATTCATATTCATTTATTTATTTGTTTTTGGTGTAAAAGCATGAAAAATATGAAGATTTTAACAGAGTAGTAATCTGTACAGGGTCTGTTTAATCAAATGTGAATCATCCGGGTGCATGTTACTGTATTACAGCCTTAGTGAGATCTGGCTTTTGAGGCAGTGTTTTCTGCGACTGAAGGTCAAAACTCTTAATGCCATACTGGAAATGTCAAAACAATTATGGCCACAATAATAGTCTGCATTTTAGAGGTGTGTGTGTTTACCCGCGCAGATGTGCATTTCAGTTGTTATCAAGTATAAAATTGTAGTTACAACAGGCTTTTATCATCGACAGTGGCCTGCGCGTTAATTATGTCGTGACCGGTTATTATCCCAGAAACCTGATTTATAATGTTATATATAAATGAGTGTTTTTGCCTCTGACATTTGTGACCGCATCCGTGTATGTCAGTTCCCCATTGTTGAGCACTTTAGAGGTGAAAGCCATTAAACAAGAGAGCGGAAAGGTGGTCTTGAATATTCCCACCGCTCTACTGATTCTCCGTTGGTTGTGTTTTTTTTCTTGATTAATTTCTTTCCATCAAGCATAGGCCTTCATTAACTTGGCAGCTTACTCAGTATTATATAAGATTTCCCATTGTTTTTGAAATAAGAGCCAAAGACAATGTGTTAAGGCTTGAGGGATCAATCTCTCTCTAGTAATCTGTGTAAGGCACATTAGGGAAAGCGTGAGTAAGGTGATGACGTGGTAAGAGTCATAGTTGTTTTAGTCCTGAATCGCCGCTTGAGGCATTCACACTAAAAAGAAAATTACCTCATAGCTAGTGTTTGAATTGGCTAGTGCAGTTCTTCTCTTGTAAAGTCCCAAGATAACTCTTAAAAAATGAATTTCCAGCATGTTAGGCTAAACACTTCCTGCTTCCAAGTATGTTGTTGATAGGTCCTTGTAGGGAGTCTTGGCCTGATTCATCACATATTTAAAGTGGTCCTGTTATGCTTTGTTACATTTTCTGCTTTCCTTAGTTTGTAATGTTGCTGTTTGAGCATGAAAAAGGTATGTAAAGTTACAAAGCTCAAAGTCCACTCCAAAGGGCGTTATTCTCACTGAAACGCCTTGTCTTGAGTTTACTTCCTGGAATGTACATGTCACAGCATCCCTCCGCGGAGGTATGGAAATTCATATGTTGCATATGTTTTTTTGTATTCGGACCGAATGCAATGATTGGTGAACAATATTTGGAAACCCCTTGCAGAATCTGTGAAAATGTGAATAATTTTAACAAAATAAGAGATCAAACAAAATGCATGTTATTTTTTATTTAATACTGTCCTGAGTAAGATATTTTGCTTAAAAGATGTTTACATATAATCCATGAGACAAAAAAGTAGCTGAATTTATTAAAATATCTTCATTCAAAAGTTTGGGAACCCTTGATTCTTAATACTGTGTGTCGTTACCTGGATGATCTATGACTTTTTTTTGTTTTGTGATGGTTGTTCATGAGTCTCTTGTTTGTTCTGAGCAGTTAAACTGAGCTCTGTTCTTCAGAAAAATCCTCCATGTCCTGCAGATTCTTCAGTTTTCAATGATTTTTTGCATATTTGAACCCTTTACAGCAGTGGCTGTATTATTTTAAGGTCCATCTTTTCACACTGAGGAAAATTGAGGGACTCAATGAAAACTTTTGAACAGGATGAAGAAGTCCACATTTTTCTTATTTTGTTGAAATTTTTTTTTTTCCATTTAGTACTGCCCTTCAGAAGCAACAGAAGATACTTGCATGTTTCCCGGAAGACAAATTAAGTACAATTTACCTTGATATTTGAATTCAAAAAGTTTAATGCACCATGTTTCCTTCTGGAGCATCAGTGAATGTTTGAACCTTTTTTAATAGTTGTGTTTGAGTCCATCAATTGTCCTCGTTGTGAAAAGATGAATCTCAAAATCCTACAGTCACTGCTGTAAAGGGTTCAAATATGCAAAAAATCCTTGAAAACTGAAGAATCTGCAGGACATGGAGGATTTTTCTAAAGAACAGAGTTCTTTTGAACGGAGATATTTTAATAAATTCAGCTACTTTTTTGTCTCATGGATTATATGTAAACATCTTTTATGTAAAATATCTTACTCAGGAAAGTACTAAATAAAAAATAACATGCATTTTGTATGATCTCTCTTATTTTGTTAAAATTATTCACATTTTCACAGATTCTGCAGTGGGTTCCCAAACTTTTGCATACCACTGTAAATATAGAAGGAATGAATTGAATAGTACATTGTTTAAATTTAGTGCGTTTAAACATGAATACGCCTATGAAATATTGTACAACTATACTGTGTACGTAGAGAATCACAATGCTGAAAAAAGCTTTTTCAGTAACAAATTTTGTATTTGAAATAAAAATAATGAATAAATGTTGTATTTGTGGTATACAGCCATGAATCATGTGAAATCACATGAGCATGTGCTGATTCTGCACCGCATACGCACTGCAAACGGAGTATGTGTGAACCTGGCATAAGGTCTATTGCTTATGCTTTAGCTCAAGGACAACGCACATCTGTCTCTAAAGAGGACGTACATGGGAATATCCCTCAACTCAAGGTTATGTAACTCCCTCATTACTCACACAGCACTCAGGGCCCCCATAGGGGACAAACACCTGTGTTCTTTTGTTTGGTTTCGTTAAGAGATGCAATATTTATGTAATGCACTTCATTAACTGCTATCAAGCCTTTTGCATAGGGAACTCTGCAAAAATGCCACCAAAAGCAGCAATTAGCTGCAATGCATCAGGAAACTCAAGAGGCATCATTAAATAGCTGTCTGATTGTGATCAAAACAACATAAAATGTTTGTATAAATGTACCCAAGATGCATTTCCCCACCTCCCAAGTGTAAACAGAAGTTAACGGATACATTCACCTTTACCTTGGCTTTTGATGTATGATCTAATTTAGCAAAATGCAGGTTGTTCTTATGAGGTGCTTTAGCCTGACTCAGCTCTGAACAGAGAGAAAGATGATGCCCTGATACCGCTGAACCACCAGCGTCGAGTGTCCCATCAGATAAAGACTTCTGAGGGTTTGATCCTGCAGAGTGAATGCTGCAAAGCTTTCCGCCTTTGATGTTCACTCAAGTAGGAACATTTGCTGATCATTTTTGGTTTAGCTTTAATGTACAATAGCATTACATTAAAGTTTTTACCCTTAGACCATAGATGGTTTATATCATTTTTTCACTGATATTTGATCTACTGTTTTTTTTTTTTAATGTTTACCAATTATATTGTTTCATTGCTAACATGAATGATTTTACTATTTTTTCAAGCGTATATACCAAACAAATGTTAGCGCTTAGCTTTCTCTGTCTAGTTTAAAACATTCCTGTTGACTTTTGCAATCTTTTAAGCTAAGTCTCTTTCTTTTTGGGATTTGGAAATCTATCATTTTGCTCAAAAACAATTCATATTCAAAAAGCAAGTAAATTGAAATAAGCACAATCTATTAGTCTGTACCATAATACTCCGTGTTCAATTACATCTGTGAACCCTGAATTTCAGGATGAAATAAATTGAAATGATAAATCTAATTGTCAAACTCTGATTATTCCAACACAGAGCTAAACCACCGTGCCATTGGTAATTGTTCTGGATATGTGCTTATCTGTTCATTACAAAGGATTTCCATTTCGAGACCCACAATGGTGTCACTTCATAGCAGACGCTCGACCTAAATCGCTTACTTTTGCGAGTCGTCCTTAAGAAAGATCTGTTGCAGATTTATATCAGATCTTCATTCAATTAGCACTTCGACAATAGAGGGAAAGCTTTTAATAATGCAGATAAATCTGAAGCTCCCTGTTTAGGAATCTGTCACCCAGAACTTTGGGTGTTGTGAATGTTAGGAAGTTCATGCACATTTACAGACTTAATGGATGTGTGTATCCATATAAAATAGCTCTGTCTTTGTAATCAGATCATTCTCCAATCGATTAGCTATTTCCTGTTTAATTAATGCTTCCCATTACTATAATGTCTGTGGAAAATGAACATCTTAGAGCCCACCGTGGCTTTTGAATAGGCAGAGAGTGACAGTATGGTTGTGGTCAATAGGCTTGAATCACCCACAGTGATGATGCAGTGTTGCCCTGATGGGTCTAATGGAAAACCCCAGGGGCTTGTCGACTCTGCTTGATGCAGTTAGGGAACAAGACCAGAACACTGACAAAGTGGATTAACACCACTGTCACGGTATTAAAGCAGCACAGCTAGAACAAATGTTTTGCAAGTCTGCCCAAACAGGAAGTGTCCCCCCTCCAGCACTATAAAGGACCCAGTGGGACCTTAACTTAACTACTTAGTCGTGTCTATCATTCAATATTTTGTGATTTTTATGCCTAGATAAATATGTTTAATAATCGGAAATGTTGGTAATAGATTTTAGTAAGGGCTGTCAAATGTTTAAACATTTGAAATTAATTGAATGAAATGCAGAGTAATTTATTGCATAAAATGTTTATAAAAAAAAAAATATATATATATATATATATATATATATATATATATATATATATATATATATATATATATATATATATAGTTAAGACTTGGGAATTTATTTCGGTCCCTCTGAGATTTCTCATGACAGTTATATAAAACACTGGGTCTGTTCTAGACTGCGTAGGCCGGGCGCTTAAGGCCGTGGACTCAGGCGAACTTGCTAGAGATGCATGTGATCTTCCAGACAGCACATTTTTGCTTTATTAGAGCTTCTTCTGTAGCAGTTTTTAGCTCTGTCACTAAATTTTTTGGCATATTAATAGTAAGATTGGGTCACTATTCAATAATCAAGTAGTCGTTTAGTGAAGTTTAGTATTAAAGCTTTTTTTTTTTCTTTTCTTTTTTTTTTTTATATGTCTCGTAGTTGTGCTTTAATTAACACGTGGACCACATACTGTGCTTTAGCTGTTGGGCAGTTTGCACAGTAAAACCCTCTTAGAAAAGTTAAAATCTTAAAATTCATTCCCTTTAAAGCTACAACTATAATAAAAGGCATTCAATCTGGGTCAGGTGAACCTGAAACCAGTTAAATTATTATACAGAGTTGATTAGTTTGCATTTTCTAATCCCTAATTAATAGACATTTTGGAAAAGCATCTGGTAGTCTTTTCATAAAAAAAATAATTTGTGTTAATTTTAATTATCGTTTCTCACTATGCATGTAGCAGATGTTTTCAATTGAGGACTTGGAAGTGAAAGAATTTGAACTCAACAGTTTGAAAATTTCAGCTCAACGATGTCTTTATTTCTCTTTCACTCTGTATCTTAACTCGGTTGCCAAATTCCTATGGTCCATATTCTGCGGTCCTGGTCTCACACACCCCCTCATTCTTTGACACAGTCTTTTCTTCGATCTCTCTTTCCCACTCCTCCACTCTCGCAATTGTCCTCCATTCTCCAAATCTTGCCATGTTCCTTGCTTCTCACTCTCTTTGCATCTATTCACTCTTGACATCTCTAGCTATCTCCTTTCATTAAACCTGCAGACTCTGAGCTTGTATGAGAATGTGAGGTTGTGTGTGAGTGCTTTTATGAATTCAAGTGTAAATGTTCTGTGTTGCCTTGCCCAGTAGGTCTTGCAGGGCCAGTGACTGAAGCGAACAGTAAGCTGGCAACTTCCCCGTATCCATTATTGCAACTGTGACCACAGCGCTTAGGGCTCAATGGTCACGGCTTTAATTGGGTTCAGCTACATCAGGACAAGTCATTCTTTTCAAGAGAAAATGCAGAATTCACTGTTACTTAGTAACTCAACATTTGGGTTTATTAAAAATGTGGATTTATCAGTTTTTGTTATGGATTTTGGAGTTGACATGTCAGTGACTGTTTAAATGTTGTGATTTTTATCAATTTGAATTAATTCAATTTAAATGCAGGCTAAAATTCTATTACTACATATTTGTTCTATTTGTACAACATATTAACTTGACTACTATGATTAGTGTCCACCAGACCCTGATTAGAAATGTTTTAAGCTATTTACATGTCATGTTCAGAGCAACAACAAAAAACTATTTAATTTAGGGCTCTTGACTTTTGATAGATAACCTGATAAAGCCTTCAAAACGCAATTTTCATTGTATGAGACACCTTAAACAGCAACACAGTCACAGAGATATTAAACCAATAAACTTTCATTGCACAAAATTATTCATAGTTTTTAAAATGCTTACAGTGATGTTGCTTAAGGGGGAAAAAAATCAAGATATGCAACATCACAGTGAGCATTTGAAAAGATAAATCTAATCTAATTGATTAGTTCATTATGACAGTTAGTCCAGATAACTCAATCATCCTGCACATCACTAACCTTAAACCCACCTGGACAAAATATCCATTTAAACACACATCATGTTCAAAGCAAAATAACGGCGTCACAGTTACTATAGCAGCAAGAAGCTGTCAGTGCTTTTCATTTTGATTGAGTTATCAATTGGATTATTATGTAATTTAGCTAATCTATAGTAAATCCGATTGGCTTTGTGTTTGTATCTCAAATGGTACAGGTCTAATAACTTTGGAAGCGATTTCCACACAATGAGAGTTCAATGTTTGTCCTGACCACATTTATTTCAGCCATTTAAAGAGGCTTAATGATCCTGCAATAATAATCTTCATTGACACATCTTAGCAGGCAGCATAGTGGTCCCATTGGGTTGTTGAAAGTAATGATTGTTCGTGCCTTATATGCAGGGGCCGCAAACTCAAATTGGCTGGGGGCCGTTGCTGTGATTTGCACCTCATAGGAGGGCCATTTAACATTCAAGTACAAGAAAGCGCAAAATTTCTGAAAATTTACTTTGCATTATTTCTCATTTACTTCAAATTTCATTAC